>NC_048926.1:81600311-81644574 GCF_011077185.1 Oxyura jamaicensis | reverse complement strand
TTTTTTTTTTTTTTTTTTTTTTTTTTTTTTTTTTTTTTAACCAACAGTTTCTTTCTCATCCAACAACAGAATCAGGAAGAACAAGTTAAACATGACAAATATACGTCACATTATTTGGTGAACTACCGAAAGAGTTCAATGAGGAGCAGGAGAATAAATGCTACTATGGAATCTGGTAGCAATACACAAACGGGCATAAAAAAGCACATTAAAATATGCTCACGTGTTGTACTTCCCCTTGTGAAAATGTGGCCCTTTAGATTTATAAACATCCACAGGCTGCTCAAATATCTAAAACGTTAAATTTTTCTCTGTCATTTATACAGAAGGCATTGTAAGCATAAACTGTTAAATATATAAACATAACCTTTACACCAGAGTATTTACCTTAAACGATGTTTCATAAATGTTTCATAAGTAATGTTATACTATATCCCCTCTTGAAAATTAAAATAATTCTAGCAATACAGAATTTATAAGATATAAAGTATGATATGCACTCTGCTCTAAGTAAGTCTTTTTGAAATTCAAGAGAAAAACAAATCAGTGGTGCAGGCCAAGTCATATCCCCAACTAAGAAGAGCTTCTTATCGTACTAATTTCTATATTATTGAATGCATAATATAAACATCAGAATTTAATCTGGAAACAGTTTTTACAGCCATGTTACATTTTTATTTAATTACAATGATTCTTCATAGGGACATCCACCAGCATTTTGCTTTCTAGCCACAATTTACTCTGCTGCCTGTGAGTTGCTTTTTTTTTTCACAGCTAAATCACCATTTTTGTACTTGTCAGCAAAATAATCAGAGTCAAAGCTTACAGACAAATCTGGGGGACTCACATAAACATTGCCATTTTTTACTGTAACTTTGTGAATCCTTTGTTTTACTCCTTTTGACTGCCACCGAGGTGTTGGTGATGGCTCCAAAGGGTTTATTCCTTCATATAATCCTTCTCCTGTCTCCAAAGTAATTACATACTTATGCCAAGGACAAACAATACATGGCTGACCATCGATATCCTGAAAAGAAGGAAAAAATAAAGGAAAAATAAGTCATCATATTCTGATTCTTCTTCTTTAAGAATCTCCAGGACAAAAAACGTCTGGTGTTTCAGCTGCACGTCTATTCTGGCAGGAACAAAAATTCCTGCTCCTCAGAGCACCATATTACAGTGGCAAACTGGACCAGAAATCTGTTTGGTGCTGGAGCCCTGTACTCGACAGAGAACGACACCAGGTTTTCTTTGCAACTTTTGTAATACAGCTGCTAATCATAATATTCTACCGCTATGGGATGCATCCACACAGCAAAGGGAATCAGATTCTCACTCTCTTTCTCATCTCACCATTTCAGTCTCCCAAGATTAAAACACACAAAAAAAAAAACAACCAACCAAAAAGAAAAAAAGGTAAAAAGTGTAATAGGAAATATTGTTTTTACTTAAATATCCATTTCCTTCAATGTTAAGTTCAGCCAAAAGTTTTCAGAGAAAATGCATTTGAGATTTCAAAAGACTCCATGTACATGCACTATTTTTACTTTGCTTACATACCTCTATTTCTCCAAGATTTAAAGGGCCTCCTTCATCTGAAACACGGCAGAATAGAATATTAATGCATTCAGCATAAGTTATGCTTAATTGTTGCAATGTTAAGACTGAAAGAGCAAATGTCTTACGGTAGCAGCGAGAGTCCAAAGCATGAAATTTCCCTTCATGGTAGAAAACAACAACTTCTCTGCCATTGACTTTGGCGGTTATTCTTTGGGAGCTTTTTATGTCATCTTCTTTTCCAACTAGTACAAGACCATCTGGCTCCGTTTCAACTGTTCCTTTGCTTGAGCTGTGCAGAACCACATCCTTAAAACACAGACACACAAAATTTCAAAAAGGCAGATTATGGAGCAGTCCATGTTTGGATTTCTACATCTGGAATGGATGTCCCAGTCCCAGAGACAGCCACAGCTCATTTAACACATGGGATTAAAGGAACAGAAGTTTCAGTAAAAGATTAACAATATGCACATGAAGCAAAGCACAGGAGTTTGGTGATAATGTTTCACCAGCGTGTTCGCTAACAGAAGCAGAACTGGGAACACCAACTGTTGCGAACCTCATACCTGAGGCTGAGACAAGATAAATTCCAAATCATTGCTTATTTACTCTACACTTTAGTCACTATCTCCCCTACTGCAAACAAATCCAGTGATGCTGATTTTAAAATACTTAATTATTTAGCTATGCAATGGGTAAGCTGTAGCATTTACAAATAAATCTAATGCTCTATAAATAATACAATGGCTAGAAATACAAACAAACAAAGAAAAAACAAGTTTATTTGCAAAGCTATAATAAACCGGGCTTTTTAGCAGATGTGTTCTGCCTTTCCCTTCTTCTCTTTATATAATTCAGATGTCTAAGAGCCTCTCCCTCTCTCAGCAGAGGACATAAGGCAGTTTTCCTCTTTTATCACAAAACCTGTCCTCCTATTAAATTTGCTTACAATTAGCTACTGTGTTCCAGTCACCTCAGGAGTCCTAGTGCCACAATATTACCCTCAATTCCACAGAAGATCAGCCTAAAAAAAGCCTTTGCACACACTGAGAACAAAGAGGAACCACATACATACAGATTCCAGTTGCAAAGAGGGTTAAGAGCTACAAAGAGCAGTGCAACTTATCAGGCACGCAGCAAGCCGTACAGTACCTTAGATCCACACCAGATTACAACAGAGATGAGAAAGCAGACGAAGAAATGAATGCTCAGAATAATGAGGTCCAACATTGGCTCTCCTCAGTGTTCCTATCACAACTGGGCCTGCTTTGTTCATGTGCGTAACAGCATTTATCAAAGTGCTTCTTTACATAAAAAAACGTAAGCCAGTGGGACTGGCCCCACGAGCACAAAAAGGCAGGCTTTATGAAGGCTCAGCACGGCAGAGGAGAGCTCTGCGAGGACCGATAAGGAGTGGGGATGAGCTGGGGCTGCCCTGATAACAGAAGATCAGAGCTCGGAGTTCCCCTTGCTGCATTTCCCCCAATAAGCAAAGCTCCACCACCGCCTGTTCCAAGTGGGACACGTCAAACTGAAACTCTGCGCAGGAGTCCTGCATTATGTCACGTAGTGTGTTCTGTGTGTACGCAGCCTCAGCAACTGCATGTTCCCTAATAACCGCTATGCTGGGAAGACTGGTATAAATAACAGGGCGGCACTTGCGAGGCCACTTAATTATTTGCTTTGTGCATAATGAAATAAAACTACCAATTCCATGCATTCCAGTCACAGGAATTTCTACCAAGTCTTTCCTAGAAAGTGAAATATCACAGCTGTCAGACTCACAGGAGCATCCAAGAAAGCATTCACATTTATCTTATTTTCTTTAGAAAATAAGCATGGTGTGTAGCAACTTAACCATGAGAACTAGCTTAGGATATTCTCAGTTTTTACTATCAGGATGTTTTTGGGCTGACTGCGTAGAAACTTTCCAAACTGATCTACGCCTTAAAACACAGGTGCATGTAGTTAAGCACATTCTTGTGAAGACACCTATAAAAACACACACACATACATAAACACACACATACATATCCATGCCCAGACCTGTATTAAAGTAACACACAGTAGTGCATTTAGTGGTGACATTTCTACAGCCATCCTGGATTTCCAACACAAAATGAACAGCCAGGCAAAGAAGTCTGAAACCTGGCTCAGACTGCCAGCATCTCGTAGGCCCTATGCTAAGGGCCCGGAGCCAGCAATCAGTAGCCAACTGCTCCTCTCCACAGGCTGGCTCAGACGTCAACCCCTCCGTGCTCATCCGCAGCCACCTGCGGACCCTGGGCTGCCCCTCAGGACTGAGCCCTCGGGGCAGCGTACGCCCGGTGATGCAGTACAGAGCTTGCTAAACACGTGGTGACCATTTTCTCCCCTCTGAAAAGCCAATGTGGAAAAGGCCTCCACAGCTCGGCCCTCCCTCCGGAGCCTTCCGTTGGCCATGGCGTGGGGACGTGCCTGCAGAGCACCGGCAGAAGGTGGCAGGTTTCAGCCTAAAGCACGCAGAAAGCCCGCGTGGAGGCAGCTTCTTGCCTTCAGGAGGCTGCATGGCCTGTGTCGCCTGGCCTGAGCCCAGCCTCGGGGCCTGGCTGCTGGCGGATGCAGGATGGATGCACCTCATAATTCAGCAGTTTAATCATAGACTCATGGAACCAGAGAATGGTTGGCATTGGAAGGGACCTTAAAGCCCACCCAGTTCCAACCCCCTGCCATGGGCAGGGACATCTTCCATCAAATCAGGTTGCCCAGGGCCTCATCCAACCTGGTCTAGCACGAATGAGTTCGGGATTGACACCCCATCAGAAAAACAACTGGGTTCCAGCAAGGAGATAGAATTCCTAGTAATCAGGTGGCTAGGAGCACGTTGAATGTACCCTGGGATGTCCTAGTGGACATTTGCAACCCGACCAACCCAGCGTGTCAGAAATATGTGCAGCAGACAGTAGGTGCATGGGGATTCAGGAGGTTCTGGTGCACTGGCTCAAACCCTGCACGGCATGCTGAAGACATCAGCACAGCAGGAGTGGTGTGAGCTGGCTGCAGAGGCTCTCAGCAGCTTAAAGTAGTAACGACCTATGAGTTCTTAGGACCCCTACATGCTTGAGACCCCTTTGCACTGCCAGTAATGGTCAGGGATTCAGGACCATGGTGGGGACTGTGGCAGTAGGCAAGTCGGGGTCAAGGAGAATGGCCCACACAGTTCAATTCAAAGCCATGGCAGGCAGCACACAGTATTTGAAAAGTGCTGCTTAGGGCATATCGAGCCTTAATGGATACAGAGAACGTCACCCAGAACAGGAAGCAACATTTACAACTACCCCTCTCTGTTTCCTACATAACTAGGAAAACTGATTTCTGCAAAATACATAAATAAATAGATAAAATGAAAAAGCACACAGCAGGGCAGTTAAATGCCAATTTACCTGAAGGAAAAGGATTATGGGAAGTGTGGCAAATAAATTATGTAGGCCCCTGAAGGGTAGATTTAACATATTAACTGGAGTAGGAGTCATAAGTGGAATAGAATCATAGAATCATGAAAAGAAGAAAAGACCTCTGTGAACATCAAGTTAGGCGGGCAACAGGATTCACTACTGTTGCAGGTCTGGTTTCCCACCTTACCGTTACCAACAGAAATGCTAGATAATGGTTCTCCCTTCAAGAATAAATAAGACTGTTGTAAACAATGAGGGGTTAAACAGGCTTTCTACTTACTATACCATCCTCCAAGCAATGGATGCCAGAAGGGTGGGATGGTTTATTAGAAAAACGAGGAGAATCGAAACACTGCAATGGGGACAGATGCTGTGGCCAGCAGTCCATGCCCTAAACAATCAGCAAACCTCCATGGGAAGTCCAAAAGGCAAAGCTTTTGACCTAAGATACTTGTGAGGGCCAGAAGGTTCCAAATCTTGATTAACCAGACTTTATGGAGCTGGAGATCAAGTCTGGATTAAGCATCCCTGTAAAGGGAAGGTGTGCATAACATTATTGGGACCTCAAATAGGAAACATTAAGGAAGCTGTGACCACTGAGGGGTCATCACTCTATATACCTGACAAGTGGATTCTGCCCTGGGCATAAAAATTTTACGTAAATCTAATCTTCCTGGCTTGGGCCCAATACTCAAGACCAGTCTCTTTGTTTTGTTTTCCAGGCTCATGAACTCTACGTGGGAACACTCCAAATGCCTACACTGTACTGGAGTGCACCTAAGGCATTATTTTTTTTTTTTTTTTTTTTTTTTTTTTTTGTAATAATTTCACTTTTTTGTATTTATAATTTTATATGTGTCTTGCTTTTAGAACAGAAGAACCCTGAACATATACTGTCTCTTTTTGTTAATATGAAATATTTATTTTAAAGCTTAAAGCCTTTGGCTCATGTTATCTTTAATCAAGGAAAATCGTGTTTTACAGTGACACGTGTCTTTCTGCTGTTTCCTGTAACAAAAGCAGACTGAAAGGAAAAAAAATATCAAATTGTCATAGAATCATTGATTCATAGAATGGTTTGGGTTGGAAGGAATCTTACAGACCACCCAGTTCCACCCCCCCTGCCATGACAGGGACACCTCCCACCAGGAGAGGTTGCTCGAAGCCTGGCCTTGAGCTCCTCAAATGCCGGTTATGTAGCCACTTACCCTCTCAAGGAGTGAGAGGATTACCTCTGTTAGGTGTCCCACTGGAAGCACCTCCTAACACTTCTTGGAGAATTTGTCCAGTTGATGCGTGGGCTTCCTGCGAAGCCTTGAGTCACTCTGTGTTGCTGATTTTCCCCGTGCTCACATTCCCTGTAGACTAAATGCCTCACCTTGCCTGAGTATTTCCAGGAAAGGACAGGAGCTAGGAAAGGAATTCAGGTGTGAAACAATGCTCAGTTGTGTGTGGAACTCCAGTATTATGCATGTCACTAAAGCCACTGGGTCCAGATGGGAGTAGGCATTTAATTTTTATCTTGTGTTATACTGCAAATTGTTCGATACCTTATAACAAAATTAAGGACTGCCCACCCACAAACCACCCACCTTCATTATCATACGCTGCTGAAAGTGAACTTGCAGGATTTAGTAAACAATTGTGCTTGTAAGAGCCTGTCATTAGACAGCCCAAGCACCTACCTGTACGGTGGGGTGGTTACTTACACATTCAGAAGTACATTATACTCTATGGCAGGGGCTGGCCCATTTTTTACCCAGGCACATTCAATCTCCAAACCCTCCAGTGAAAAGATCAAAACACCTATGTATCTTGAACCCTATTTCTGAATCTCAGTGTAACTGCACTTGAATTTGCCACCACAAAACAATGGGCAATGCCAGTTTTGGCCTAGCAAGAACAGACGTCGGGAATATCAAAAGCTGTGCTCCAAAATCATTGCATTGGCTATGCCATCTCTGAAGGTGGCGTGTGTGTATTGATAAATACAACCCACTGTGCTTACGCTGCTCAGTCTGGTCATATCTACATTGACATTTCTGTTATAAGAGAATATTTATAAAAACCTCCCACAAAATGGGAGAAAACAGACAGGATGCAGACATACGGGGAGAGTCACTGGACGTTGGAGGTTGGTTCAGGAGTATTCTGAGGCCAATTTTGAACTTGATCATTTTGGTCTTTCTGATGATAGTTTATACATTAGCAACACTGTCTTTATGTTGTCTGGCATTGAGCTGTAAATGCATATTACTACCCACCAACAAACCTTTTGCAATGCATAGCATGGAAGTTGCAGGTTTCTAAAGGTAATAACCCTTGTACACGTGCATGTGTCAAGGGGTGGAGTGACAGGCGCTGCACATGCAAGAGCTGGATGTCATCGACCACCAAGAAGAAGCTACTCAAGGGGCAGAATTCCTGGGTATGGCATGGCTTGGTTCAAGGCATGGAGTAGGCAGACCAAAGACCTACCATGGCAAGCTGCAGCCCTGTAGTCTCCTCCACCGTGTGAGTCTCTGGTGACACCATACACTCACACAAACAGAGAAAAAGGGAATGAAGGAGTGTAAGTGTTGAATAAACACAAGGACAAGGAGGTGCAAGACACCACCTGGAGCATGAGCTGGGCAGAGCTCATCACCAGTACCAGACTGGCAGTTAGTTGGTTTGAGAGGACTGAGCGTGGGGCGAAGCGAAGGTCTAAAAGAAGGAAACCCCTACTAGCTGTGCTGCTAACAGCCAAGGAAGGCAAGATTCAACCCAGCACATCTTGAGCATGGTGAGGACATTCCAGGGAAACCTGGACCAGAGGCTCAAGGGACAAGGGTGAGAGTGATAATCCATGCATCCACGTTGCATGCAGAAAAGCATTAAAGAATTGGCCGGTTGTATCTACCTGTCAAGCAGCGGTAGATAATAGTTTTATTTTATTTTTCTATTTTTCCCCTCCCTGTTCTTAGTCGATTTACATTTCCCATGAGTGATGGATTAATCCCAGAATCAGAAAGTAATCGCAGACACCCCTCTACTGGTGTGTCAGTCACAGTCTGCCTTTGTGGGAAGTTTTTCACTTCTTAAGGTCCGCTGCAGTATGCCTACATTTGTGCTCTCAGTGATGTTACCAACATGTGGAACGAGGAAGGGCAAGGCTCCTTCCTACTTGCACAGTCTGACTGGGTCTTCAGCCGAGGCTTTTTCTTGATTATTCTAGGTCACAAACGAGCACTATTTCAATGACACCGCATTTCAGGCTCCTTATATCCACACTCTGTCACTGGCCCGTCACCAACCTATCCAACAATATTGAGCATTTTTTTTTCCTATACGTTTCTCTCTTTTCGATGGGTATCTTGTATCAAAAAATGTCTCTTGGTAGGTATTTGTGTTGAACCACATTTACTTGTAAAGGTACCAGATTCTGACAGGTAGTGGCAGCAGCTGAAACTCAAGCTTCCTCCAACACAGCCAGACTTAATGTGACTTTTCCTAGAAAAAGACATCATTCTGAAAACAGCTACATGTTGTGGTATTTTTACAAAACATCATTACAGTAATTGTAATTACTGTTGATAAAAGTTGTCAAGCTGGAATGGTGCTATGTAAACGGGCTGAATTTTGTTGACTGAAAGAAAAAAAAAGAATGGCAAATCACCATCCAGCATGCAGAAAAGAAGGGCTGTAAAGAGTGTCAAGGAGGCATTTGGTCGAGCTCTCTTACCTAGAGCAGAATCACATGTACCTTGCCCATTCAAGTATTTTCAACTTCCTTGTAATAAATTCCAGTTTTGATAGCCTCTCTAGACAGTCTGTTTTTATGTTTAACCATCCTTATATTATTTTTGCCCAAATACCACATCAGAACAGCCATGCCTGAAAAACAAAAGCATCTTCTTCTACTCTGGGTGACAGCAATTTGCTGTGCTTTTATGTGAGCCCTGTTATTATCTGGGGACTTATCAAGGTTTCTCT
Organism: Oxyura jamaicensis; assembly: GCF_011077185.1. Classification (NCBI taxonomy): domain Eukaryota; kingdom Metazoa; phylum Chordata; class Aves; order Anseriformes; family Anatidae; genus Oxyura; species Oxyura jamaicensis. Next base: position 81,635,605 of record NC_048926.1, on the reverse strand, counting down.
GAAGTCTGAAACAAACCTAGCATGACTCATAGTCCCATGTTTATATTATATACTTCTGAATGCTCTCATCTGATTACATCTTTCTTAAAATACAAAGCCACAAACTGGGGATACCTTGAGGATTCACAAGCGTTAAGAAGAATAAAATAATTACCTTGAGTCTTGCATATAACATTGTTTTAAATCATCCAGCAATGTCCTTTGTTTCTTTTGTCATCACATTATACTGTCGATTCATACTCTGCTCTTTGTTCACTTTGTTCCAGGCTTTTTTTTTGTTCCTGAAAAAATTGCACCCTAGACAGGTTGCAACCTAGACAACAACCTAGTTTATCTACAATCTATTTCTACACCTTGCTTAAAAAGAAATAATAAACATCATTGCCTAATTGCATGCATTTTTTTTTTCTCACTGATTAGGCAAGCTATCCTGACAAAGAAGACAGATGATTATTTTCATGACTTGATGGCATATCCAACATTGACAGTCTCCTACCTATGCAATGACCTCTAGGAACTTGTAGTTACAAAAATAATTCCCATTGCTATTCTTCAGAACACTGGTACCTCACCTGCTTTTTTGTTCTTTTGTTTTTCAGGGTTTCACGATGATCTGTTGACCTTAGTATATCCAAAAACATGCACGACTGCATCATTATTCCAGCCCTTCTTCTCCCTTTCACTTCCCAGTTTCTCATTATTTATTACCATTATTGTATATTTTTATCTCTATTTTTATGTATGTATCTTCTTTACATTGTATGAATTGAAAAAGGTGTTTTTCCAGTTAGTTTGCCAAGCTTGCATGTTGCAAACATCGTTTGATTTGTGGCAGCAATGCAGACGCATTAGCATAATTAAGACAGTGAAGCTGAATATGACCAATTGCAAATATGTCTATTTTATAGTTAAATTAGTTCAGCTTTCTACCAAAACAGGCAGATTGTTTATTGCAAATTGAGGCAGTTAAGTATTAGGGAGCTTTTGCCTTCTCTCTAGGAACTTGTGGAAGACCAAGTTTTGCTTTTAACAAATACATTAGCGTTTTCTGGTTAAATAAGCTTTTTAAGACGACAAAATACAAAAATAAATAGTTGGCTATCACAGAATACCAGAATGGCTGAGTTGAGCAGCGCTTCTCCCTGCTAAAGAAGGGCCATCTACAGCAGGTTGCCCAGCACCATGTCCTGGACTGGACAGGCCAACCTGGGATCTGACCACAATCCTCACTACCTTACATGCCACAGAATAACTCAGAGAGCATTCCTACCTACTGAAATTCTGCGTTAGGTTTGTGAGCCAGCACGGTGCTGGGTTTCCCTCAATTTTCTGGGAAGCTGCCCTACGAACTGGACTTTTCTGCAGTCTGTTATTCAGCAAGTTGTTGCAAGGATTTAAGGTAGGAAGTTTGTTTTTCCATTTCACACATTAATATAAACTGCACTTTTTTTTAGCCTGTTACAAATAAGTGCATCTTAAAGGCTTTTGTCTTTACTGCATTCACAGAATTGACAGAATAAAATTTTCCCTGGTAATGTATTTAAACATTAAAGAAAACACTTGACAAACAACATCAACAACAATAACAACAACAAAAAAAAACCACAACAAAAATCAACAGTTCACTATCATTTTATTTTGCTGCATTCTGTACAATTTATTCCATTCTGTCCAGAACTCCAGAAAGTGATCCATTTATTTATCATTTTCTTTGTTGAATGAGCCTTCATAGGTACATTTTTACATTTTTTTTCCATGTACTTATGCAGCCAGTTTATGTTGGAATGCCAAGATGTATTTTTTGTTGAAATGATTTCATCACTGTCTGAATTCATTCTTGCAAAAATTGCCAAGGCACATGCTACAGGGTTTATTTGAACTTATTATATACCTATGAACTTATTATATACCCATGAACTTATTATATACCTAATAAAAGTGCAGTAAGCAGTTTACATTACAAAATGCATGTAGAATACTTAACCGTCAGAAAATATTTTTTTTTGTTTTTTATTTTCAAGCTTACTGTTACTGCTGAATATTGCATTAAAAATTCCAGAGAGCATACAGGTATGAACTATAATATCATCCTGAATTGTTACTGTAGCTGCAACAACTGTGCTCTAAAATAAGCACATATAGGTGCTGCTACAAGCATATTCTTCATTAAGCAAAAGTTAAGACTTAGTAGCTAAATCTTACCTCCTTCCAAAACTGCTTTGTTTTTTGTCACATTCCTGGTAAAATAAGAAATATTTTTAACATAAAATTTTATGTTTTTTTTTTTTTTTGTTTCTTCTGCAAGCTTCGACAGCATCTCCTCTGTATACATTTCTGGTTCCAGTTTTGCACATTAAAACATTTACCTGCAGAATCTAACTGCATAATGGGGAATCTACTCAACCAGTACCTTGTGCAAACAGCGTTACCAGAACAGCGTTCACAGAACAGTTGTAGTGACAAGTTTGATCTGAGCGTTTTTTTTTTTTTTTTTCTCCTTTAAATTTCCAACAGTGACCAAAGGCCAAATTCCTGTTCATAGCAAACATGTTCCATGAGTAGCCTACGCACATAATGAAATTATTTTGAACAGTGAGGCCTGATAAACTGAGATCCAAAAGCCAGAGGTTAGAAGGCTGATCCTCAAAGGATGAGGACTTGGTGATGTATAAATAGGGAATGATGGAAGTATTAAGTACTTGAATAAAGTGCGTTTATGTTCAGACCAGTACTAGGTGGTATCTTTTGATGAAATTTGAACCTCTATGGCATCTCCAAACTGGCATCTCCAAACTAGGTACTATAATCTGTTTTCTAGTCTGTCCTTAGAAATGCAAATTCCTGTTAAGTTCTGACACTTAATACTTGGCATTTTGGCAACCAGCTAAACATTCCATGCACATAATTACTACTTATGTGCTATCCTTCCTATGGATACTTCTGTCATATGGAATTGTAACACGTAGAACCTAAATTTGTTGTGCTGGCTAGTTATATAACATGTTTTTGGCTTTTTAACACAAACCAGTAATTCTCTGAGCATCTTTGCTTTAAATAGCTTGTATAAGATAGCAGTTCTAACACCTGAAACACAACAGAGTACCACAAATGCAGAATGTTTCCACATCATCAGTCATAAGAAATCTGTGTTGTTTTTATTTATTTATGTATTTATTTTATTAATTCTCTTTGACTCAGCCACTCGTCAATTGCGTTCTCATATTTTCTTGGTTCCTTTAACCAGTCTTGATGCCATCTAAGGTTGGCAATAACAGCCGAGTAATTCTGGCCCAAACTTTGTTTCCAGCTGATAAACTGTTTTTTGTTATAGTCCTGAACGTAAGAAGAAACCTTTGGATAGTTTACTACAGAGCGAAGTATTTTGTCCAAGGAATTTACAATTACTGGGAATTTCACAGCAACGTTTGTGAGCTCATCTGGATCAGCAGAAAGGTCTGGAACAAACAAAAGGGCAGTTAAGAGCCAACGTACATTTAAGTAAATTAATCAATCAGTTAGGACACAAGAGTTGTAACATACCGAACAGTTGTGGAAGCACTGAATGGCCATCTGAGTACGCGATATACTTCCATTTACCAGTTCGAAGCATGTATGTGGAAGCATTCACATTGCACCCATGGAATTCACTCAACACCCACGAGGGCCGAGGCCCTCTGGGTGACACTTCATCTTCAGCCTTTCCCTGTAGCAGCGGTATAAGAGAATATCCACTGAGGTTCTGTGGAACAGGAATTCTTGCTATATCTAAGCAAAGATACATATAATCAAAACACTACTGCAGTTAAAAAAATATAGAAAACAATTTCTCACTAGCTTTTACTGCTGGAAGTGCAGTTTTATCCATTGCCCCACATTTTACTCAAGCAATTGTAGCATGCATGTGATGCTTCTTAAATAAAGAATTTTGCAGACTGCTTTGAAAAGAACAGTTTTCTGATCAGCAGCCTAAACGATCGTAGATAAAGCCTGGAATGATGACTTCACCTAATATTTAGTTCCAAAGAGATCTTATCTTGTGTGATTTGTCACACAAAAACAGTTTGAAAATACACTCTTATAAGTAGCTTCTATTTATTTGTAAGTAATTTGATGCAAGTCCTTTTCATTTGTTTCTCTGCTCCCTAAAGGGTATTTCCATATCCAGGAAGATAAGAACGGATATGGATTATCACATTTTATTACGCTTGCTCAGATCGATTGTACCTTTCCTACACGAAGACCTTTATTAAGTTTCTTCCACATGACACTTCATAAAGGAAATTTCTTTGATAAGATAATGAAGCTGCCATCCTTTCAGATAATATCACATCTCTGGATGCATTTACATTGTAATTTCTATAGTGAATTATTAGACATGCATGCTAGCAAGGATTATTCATATATAAACTGTGTTTAATTGGTTTGTATCTCATAATACATTTTTTAAACAAATAATCCTGAATAAAATCATTCTCTGGAATTGTGAGAACAATGGTAACAGTAATAAGGAACAACACCAACTCCCTTTTTCAGTTTTAATATGCACTTCTTGCATTCTGTATTAAATCCATACCTATGCTCCCCACATAAATTGTTACCTCCTGTTGCGTTTCACAAAGTGGAGACATCATTCTGTCTATAATGCATATATACAATAATAATAAAGTGAAAAAAATAATTTGAAATGACTTAACTCACCAAGCATAGTAGGATATATATCCACAAGAGACACAACGTTTGATATTTGCTGCTGTTCTTTAACGCCTGGCCCCATAACTAAAAGCGGAACATGGGAACTTCCTTCATACATGCTCATTTTGTAGAACTGCCGGTGCTCCATAGCAAGTTCTCCATGATCAGAAGTGAATATAACAATTGTTTCTTTAAGAAGCCCAGTATCTCTCAGAGCTGAAATAATCTCACCTGCAACAAGAAAAAGAAAAGATAAAAAATCAGAAAGATACATTCAAAACATTCCTTTAAACTTATTTATCAGCAGAGTAGCACGCAAACCCTGAGTAATCCTATTCAAAGGCTTGGGAAATCCTACCTCTGCCACAGAAGGCTGAGCCCAAAGCATGATCCCAGAACAACATACAGTATTATACTGTAGTAAATTAGACGCAGCAGTCTGCTTCCCAATGAAGCCTGGAAGGCACTGAACAACCACCATAAAACTTATGAAGGGCAGAGATGCCGCACAAGATGAGGTGCATTTTTGCTACTATAACTAAAAATAGTTATTGCAACAGAAGCAAAACACAGCACCAGAAGCCCTAACACTACGTCTAGAGCGAAGGACTCCTCACAGTATCCACCTTACACGTAATCATGGGTGTCATTTCTTCCTGTGCTTATGTCCCACAGGGACCCCTTACACGGACAAGGAAGTTCAAGGAAGACAAGGCCAAGGTCAATGAAATCAGTAACTAAGCAAAGGATCTGCATATCTTTAAAATTTAAAATAATTCTTGACTAAACAGACTAATTAAAAACTTAACTTACCAGATTAAACCCCAGTGCAGAGTTACTTAGCAACACCTTCATTTCCTGATGTCCCCATTGATCTCTTTTATTTTATAAAATGTGAAAAAGTAATTCTATGCCTTTTAAATTAATCATTCTAAAACTGCAAAAGGATTAGCTTATTTATTCATGAATTTCAAATTAGAATGCAAGATAATTCTTGTTCTTTCACTGTCGCTTTTAAAATTAAGAATTAGAATACTGTAAATGAAGTCCATTTTGCATTATATTTTTTATGCATGCAGACCTTATCACAGATTAGGAAGAATTATGATTGCTTAATTAATTCAATTCTGATTGCTTAATCAATTCAATAATATGCAGCTAAGGAAGACTTCAAAGGTAGCTTCACTGTTTAAGCCATGGCTAGTAGTTGTCATTGTATCTATGCATTTGAAATCAATATCCACTGCTTAAGCCCCCAAATTTCTGTTTCCTTGCAGCTTTGCTTTGCTGATCTTTCCCCTTTCCACCTAATTTCAATTTTTCTGTTATCACGTAATGAAAAAATATTTAGTTCCTGTGGTGCACGTCAAACAAAGCTTTACTGTACTTACTTAGCTTTTATTTACTCTTTGATAGTTCATGTTAGTATTTGTCAGAGTGAATTCACCTTGCAATCGCCTTAAAAGCTATCCAGTTATTTATCATACAGATTGATTAAGCAACATCTATGTGACTTAATCCTAGATCTGAATTGTGTGGTTTTGTTTTATTTTTCCAAAAGACCAGCCCTGGGTGCATTTTCTTTTAAATTTATTAAAAAAAAAAAAAAAAAAAAAAAAAACAGAATAAGAAAACCCACCATGTTATGAAACTTTACGTACCAAGCATAGCATCTGTCTCTGCACACATAGCATAATAAAATGCTCTAATATTTTTCACTTCTTGCTTTGTAAACTGTCCCGTGCAATTCTTGGTGTAAGATGAATAATAGTCTACTGGATGCATCTCTGAAAGCGAAGACCACTTGGGAATTTTAATAGCTTCATACATTACCTAAAAATACAGAGAATATTGACATTACTTTAGCAACTGAATTAAACATTTTTAAAAAGAAAAAAAAAAAAAAGAGAAACATTTAATTTAAAACTTGTAGCATAATTTCACAGTTCTCAGTTTGTGGTCCAGGAGACAGCTGTCTATCTGTTACATGGTGCTGCTACTTCCTCCATACTTCCCCTCTGTTTCCATGGGTATTAAGTCATTTAGTTATAAAAGAGAGCTATAAAAATCAGCTAGAAACTAAGGAAAGAAGCCAGAAATATGTGCTTTTCTAGCTGATATCTTTTTAAACAGGAAGTGATCGTGTGAAACAATTTTCTAGATCTGTAATCTAGAGGAATTATGGAAGTATTGGGTTAGTGTCTTATTAAGTGTAAAGTACCTCTAAACCATGTGTGTCTATAAAGCAATACAGAAATGTACTGAGTCTGGGAAGGTCTACATAAAACTGGACAAGTCTTGGCATCTTGATAAAAATATTTCAACATGTTAGTCCAATTTTCTAATACATTTCTATTTATTTCTACAAACGTCAAGCCATTTAGTTATAAAGAAGCACAAAATCAGTTTGGAGTGAAACGTAGGAGCCAAACAATTACATCCAATGCCAGACCTCCATATTCAGACTACCATTCTCACAGATCTTGTGTGCTTAAGCACCAGCTTCAGTGCCTGAACGTTTCATGCCTAAATTTGCCTAGACAGTCACACTTTTCAGCATGCTCCTAAGTGCTGCATGTAACAAATGACTTCTGTATCACAGATTTAGAACAGAAATTATCATAAAGCAGAGAACTATAGTCTCAATATGGAAAAAATAAGTTTATTAAGCAATGAAAACACACGTTTCAAATTTACCTCTGAAAATCTTCACTAATAATCAGAGCTGAGGCCTAGATTATGATGGTGAAGAAGCAAGTTCCAATAAGCAAGCAGATCAAAAACACTAGGACTTGCACCATCAGGAACTGAGAAACTCAGAAGTATCAAGACATGTACAAAAGAGTATATTTTACAGTGTGCAGCATAATACAAAAAAAAAAGCTCACTACTTTTTCTGTATTTTAATGACAATACTGTAGGAAAAATAGTATTTCATGAGGTCTAATAATATTAATTGCTAACAGGATTTGTACTGCAGTGACAGATATACTGGCTGAACTTATAAACCTAACACAGATGAAGTGATTTCTCTATCTATCCCAACTCTATCTGCTTCATACTGTCATTTCACATATGAGAATTCAGGCAAAACAGCCCTCCACACTCCTCTGGTCCAGCAGCTATTCACATAGCTCCCTCTTCTGACTTTACTACATATGTCATGCACCCCGTAAAAATGATTTTCACACAAATGTGGGAAAGATAGCACCACCTCCTGTTCACAGGGTGGCAGCCAATTTCACTATCCCTGAGAAATGAGATGCAGTAGACAATAGAGAATAACCTAGTCAGTGCTCACATAGAGATTCTTGTGTTACAGAGTCATTGTGGTCTGAAGTTCTACAGTCCTCAGGTAACCAAAACAAAGTTGGACCTATAACTATTACATCCCTCATTTATTGGTGCAGACTTCAGAATACCGATGCCAGCTGAGCACAATTTGATTTTGTCCAAAGGTGTGGTACTGACACCTAACAAGTGGCTGGGCAGCCATGTGCACAGCGTGCCTCTCCCTGTCATATATCATACCATTGACAGTCAGTGCTATTACAGCTGTATGTTCCAAAACCTACAAAGTTCTGCCTCCCACAACAGCCAATATTCTCTCCTGAGTTATCCAAGAGACATATGAAGTCATCTTAACAGCCAGTAAGACAACAAGTGGTAAAGTGTTCAAAACATAGTGATGATACCCAGCTTTCTAATAGTCAAAACAGACATATCAAAACCTAAGCTTCCTTTGGGCCTACAGAAAATAGACAGCAAGAAGAAATCATGGAAGATGTAATAACAAGAGACAACTGCTTCAGTCATCTTCCCGTCACTGCGGGTCCTCAGCTACATCAAGTCACATTTTAGACTCCTCAAGTGGTATTTATTAGCTGTATGAGATGTAATAGAAGCAAAAAGTTTCCATCCCCATGATTCATCAGAAGACTGAATCCTTTTGTACAAGATTAGAACCTAGTTTTAAGAATTCATAGACATAATCTCTATGTCTGTCTGTCGTAATTTGTAACTAGAAAGGATGCCACAAGCCCTGAGAAAGAGCCAGCCAGTGCAAATTACAGTGGACCATCTGCTCAGCAGCACAGGGTTTCATAAACATACCATGCCGATACTCCTTTCTGCACGAGCTCCCCATTAAACATGTAATTTAGTTCACATTCTTCATCTATGCACTCAAATTTCCTCATGAGATTGATCTTTGTCATTTTCACAGTCTGCTTTCTCCATGTCCAAAACAACTACATTCCAGAAGAATGAGGAAATGGTCAGTAGGTGGTAGTATGTGGTTCACATAACTGGAGACAAATACACAGTGGGTGAAAGGACCTCAACAAGCTATGGAGTTTAAATAGTCTAAATGGATTAAGTTTGCAAAAATGTGTTTGAGATGTTATAAATTTGAGATATTATGCTGTGATGTGAAAGAAGACACATACCACCACTTTCCAAGAAATGTCTGTTGTAGCAATTAGCAACTAGGAAGCTTCCTCAATATCTAAACTAGATCTTGCTTTTTTCACAGGAAGGTTTTGTTTTTTTTTTTTCCACCTGCTCTTCCTATCCGCATAAACTTCTCAGCATTCCTAATAAAGGACCGATATCTATCAGTGTCACTCAACCTTAATCTGTATATCTCTTTTTCTAAGTCTTTGTATTTTTGTTGCACCTAAACAAATTTTGCATCTGCCCAGTAGAAAGGGCAAAATTCAGTTCTGTGAATCGCATTTGTTTTTTTCTGAAATAAGTCTAATCCTTTCAAACGTGATTCTCACTTCTTCAGCTAAAGAAAATTCTAATGCCTTTATGCAGTGGAAGCTGTTGTAACCCATTTATAGATTTATAATAGATAAGGGCATCTGGAGACTGCATGAGAGAGAAAAAAAAATATTTACTCTGTCTTTATGATGGAGTGCTATCTGCTAGCTCTGCACATATAGACATAGGGGGACGTTTTGGGACATTGAAAACAAATGATGCCACAGCAGCATAGAAAGCAGTTAAGAGAAAAGAGAGTTCTGCTCAGAAAATCTCTCACTGAAACTTAGGTCTCATTATATTAATTTAACATGTTTCTAGCCATTGAATTCCAAATTTCTAACAGTTAGCAGTTTGTAGCAGTTAGCAGTTTAAAGGTAGTGGTGATAACTGCTAACAAACCTTTTCCTTTCCTACAACAGAACAATTTTTTTTGCTTCTATTTGCTTAATCTTAAGCCATAAGTCTAACATTTCATCCAAGTACTACGTACTGTGTAATGAATCATCAAAACTGTGTCTGATCTGAAAACTTACAAGTAATAAAATACTAAATTCTAAAGTTTATTCTTAAAGTTTATTTTATTCTAAGATAAAATACTAAGTTCTAGAGTTATAGATGGATTTATACCTTTATACCTAAATTCCATCTTCACATACCTTTTCAAGCCAATAGGGAGATGTTAAAAATGTAGAGGAACCAAAATTTTCTCCTGCATAAGGTGATGGATAGGGATGTGGTAAATTTAGTCCCAAGTAAAGAGCAAACGGCTGAGTAAGGTTAATGGCCTCTTCCCGTATCCAAGCCACTGCTTTGTCAGTATTCCGCCAATCTGCTTCCATCACTCTCACGTGCCTCCTATCGCCAGTAAGATTTACCATGGGTCTCCCTTCTTGCCGGAGCAGGAAATCAACATCCCTAGTCCAGGCTTCCACACGGTTACTGCAAATACATACACAAGACACATACTTGATGATAACTGTTTTCTTCACTTTTCTTCCAAGTCAAAAGCATTTAGAACTCCTGATGAACTTCTACATTTGTAGCTGTTGTCTATCTGTAATTTCTACATAAAGGGGAATTGTTATAAACCCAATCTACACCTAACACATATCTATTTTATACTCATAGCTTTAGTCATTCTTTGCTGCTCCTGCAACGTTTTTCTCTTCTATTTTAACTTCATGTCAGAATGGTTCTTCTTCCCACATCTATGCAATAACACTTAGGAATAGCATCTCTACCTTGTTGATCCTGCTCCATATTCTGCCATGGATTCATATTTATCTGTCTGCCTTATATTCACATTTATCTATCTATTCATCTAACTATCGGGTAAACAGGGCCCTGGATTTTTCTTATTTAAAAAAACTTACAATACAACCTTCAAAAAAAACACATCTCCAGTGTTTGTGATGGTAGATTTAATATTCAAATATTATCAAAAATGTTGCTCCGTTTTGGTTTTCCTATACTGATACTGATATATAGTCAACACAAGAAGCAATAAAAAACGAAATAACCATTCACATTGAGGAAAGCCACAATCTTGATATTCACCTTCCAGCTAAAGGAAAAAGACAAAATGAGATATGCTTATGGCTGCATAAAATTACAGGACAGACCTCTACTAGGTTCCTAACACAATTTGTTTCAAATAAAATCTCCTACCATTTCAGTCAGAGATAGAAACCACTTGCCAGGCTATTCATTCCTGTCTATGTCATACCAGGAGCATCTCTCTGATTACCTCACTGAATGGTGCCCAGAAGTATAATCCAATTTCCCATACTTCTGTGTGTGGTAGCCATGCTTCTGCATGAGATCCATCCACGTTACATAATCTGGATCCAGACCTTTGAAGTTATTCCAAGACTCTGTTAAATGAGTGAAAAGACCGCTCCACATAGCTGGAAAACAAACGAGATATGGTTTGTGAAGAGTAAGTAGTACTGCCTAAAACTAAGTTGAATATACTTGAGAATGGATCCATCTTTTCATTAGTTTAAAGGCAAAAAGTTCACTTTAAGAATCAGAAAAATGACATTTTATATTCCTCACTCAAGTGGATGACCTTGTTGTCATCATTATGAGCAACAATTACTTAAATAATCCCCAAAACCACAGATAAAGGTCCCACCCCTCCAGGCATTGTAGAATCATTAAATCAAGCTTTTCTGTAAATCAGGAAATTGCAGATTTGCAGATCCTGATGAAGCATGAACACGTGCTTCAAAGCCTTATCTCCCCTCACTTGAATTAGATTTTAGTGTTAAAGTATGTTTGTGGAGAGCATTAGAGTCCATTGCTTTTTTAAAAGCAATATGCTTCAGTTTTACCCTTTTCACGTATTCTACTTCCCTACCAGCTGTAGAAACAATGCAAAATTATTAATGAAGTGGTCAAAAACAAACATAACCAAGGAAAGGTTAAGAAGGAACTACAAGAAACATTTTTATTGGCCAGTCCCTGTTTCTTTGCAGCCTGTCATCTTCACAATGGTAGTTTAAAGTCAAAGGTGGATTCAAAAGCAAAACTAAACTCTTCTGTAAGCAGTGGAAAAGCCAGTAACACGAGAAAATGCTAACACCATACCATGGTGATACCCCTACTCTCCTCACCAACAGCGATGCCTCAGATCACCCCCAGCTCCTCCCTTTCCTTGGAGTATGGTCTCTGACTCCTCCGCGAGGGATGCACCCTCAGTTCCTTGAAGGTTTCCAAGCTACTGGTTAAACCAGAGATGCCTTGCTGTTTCACAGCTACACCTGTCTGCTGCACTTAGGACAGGCTGCTTCTTCCAATTCAGGTATAACAGAAAGGGGGATGTCGCCTTCAGCTGTAGATGAAATTTCATTTACATCACCTCTAGAGGATCTTTGCAACAACCGAGAATGCTAGAAACACTTTAAGATGTAACCTTTTATTCAAGAACACAGCTTCCTTCTAACTTTCCAAGTTCTAAATTCTGCAAATGTGAAGATGCACATGGGACACTGGTTACTGTGAGTAAAGATGAATACTTAAGTATATAATTAAAGATACTGAAGGATACATTATGTATTTAACACAGTGTTTAGAATAAATGTAATGTGGAGACAAAGCTAGCACCAACCAATGTATTCAACTGGTTTTATTTAATATTTTTTCCTGAAGTAGGAAAGAGATTTATTGTGTTTGTACAGGAAGGGAGAAGAGTAGTTTCATCATTTTCTTTTATCTGATGTTTTGCTTGGTCTTACCTGCACGGGATGGACAGCAAATTGGAGAATTGGTATAGGCATTGAGAAAGACAGTGCCATGTCTCTTCATAAAATTTATGAAAGGCAATTCCACAGTCTGATTTCCTGGATAAAATGTCAAACGTCCATCCTGAAATCAGAGAAAAACATCATGTAAACACTGTTATCCCAAATTATTGTCAGCAATAACTCTTAACTTGTGATCTTGAAATTGTAGTAGTCAAACGCTGCTGATTCTACTCAGGTATGGAAAATAAAGAATTGAGAAGATCTTGTTAGATCAATATAAAACAGATTACTCAAAAAACAAACAAACAAACAAACAAAAAAACATGCGCAAGGCGACTGCAATTCTTCATAAAACTACTTCCTTTCTATTGCTCAGCATATTCTAAGCTCCAATTTTTCCAGTTATTTCTCCTCCAGGATGCTAACATGAAGCACTCTACAGGATAAGGTAAAAGATGAAAAGGAGTTGGTCAGAATACTGATGCAGACTGGTGCACTGACTGTTACATATCTCTGTATGAACAGAATTGATTCATAGAATCACAGGTTTGGAGTTGGAAAGGACCTTAAAGATCACCTGGTTCCAGCCCACCTGCCATGGGCAGGGACACCTCCCACTGGACTCCTCGTGCCTTTGCTTCTTAAAGGTTTATCTGCACCACATCTCTGAATATGTTTTAAACAAGGGACTGGTAAAGTGATTAGCATTTTACAATGCTAAGGTGTGTATAAATTATGACACCAGCCCCTGCGTAATAAATGCCAGCAAGCACATTTTTACCTCAAATGCATACGGGCAGTAGACATTGTGCCAAGTTATTTATATTACCTTGCAGGGCGAGACTAGTTCATATATGAAAATACACAGTAAAACAGCATCGTTGTATGACATTAAGTACAGAATCGCACTGTGAGCTTTACTGTAATTATTTTGTTTCAGATGAGAAAAGGATTGTTTAGTGAGATACTACCTCTTCAACAGAAAACGTTTAACTGAACAACCATTTTGCTCCTGCTGACTCATAATCAAAAATCGCCACGGATGTCCAACAGTGCATCAAGGGAGTTTCTGTCTCTTATTCCTGAACAGGTACTTTTATTCAAGTAAGCAAACCGCCGTGATTGCCTTACTGGAGCTGCCTCTGACCACCTACTTCAAAACACAAAGAACACGTACAGTCTCCAGGAATGCAAGATCAGTACATTACTTTATATGAAATTTCACCTTTCAAACAGTTTTAAGCGTACAAATGCTCTGCTGGCATCTGTCACAGTGAAAACTCCAAAGGATAAGGGAAAATGCTTTAACTTAGAACAAAACTGTTAGATGGATGTAGGAGTTCCAAGAAAATTCATTGTTTGCTATTTTTGAAGAGGGTGTTTGTTTTGAAAGTAACTACTGGAGACAGACATTGTATATAACATATTTTCCTATATGATGCATTAAGCAAACTTACATAGAAACAATAGTTTCCTTCTGTCTTCAGATTTTCATTAGAGTTTCAAGAATGGAGATCAGACAATGTAAGACTTATCATCTATTTCACACTGTGCTGTTTCTGCACGTTAGCAGATATATTTTTTAATTTTTGACTACAGTTTGACTAATGTCATTTTGTGGAATAGTATGTGGGAGAAAATAATCAGCAAAAGTAAGTGAGAACAAGCCTGAAGAATGTAGTCTGTGTTCTCCTGCTCCCAGGATTCCCCAGGGTAAGCACTGATCATCCATGTGAAAACTGACAAAGAATTAAGACAAATAAGTAAGAGAAATGGTAAGGCTGCAATCTGCAATATCACAGAACTCTGGGCTGAAAGCAGTCTTCAGAAAGTACATGATTGATCTCTCTCATCCGTCAGCAAGATATTCATAAGGTCCTCCAGTGAACATGTTTGAACAGCTGGAGCTAACAGTCTTTGACAGTGGACATGGAGGTGACATGTCTAGTCTATGAAAGAAAAACATTTCTTCGGCAGGCTGAGAAGATGAAAGCTCTACAGCTCTTTTCTGGAAAACCATTCTCTAATGTTTCTGTATCACTTGTGAATTTTGAAGTACCTGAAGTAGTACGATCATTCTGAGTTAGACGGGGAAGCACATTTCATCCAGGAGCTCAAGTTGCACAGCAAGCAGAGCGAGGAGATGTCTGCCTGTCATCACCCTGTCCATCCCAAGTAGCAATCTAGGAGCTGAATTACCTACAGCTGCTGTGTTCCACCAGCAAGCCTTGTAAGCACAGTGCTTGACGTGACACCTAACAGCAAAAAGCTGGCTGCTCAAGTGAGTGGTCACTCCCTTGGAGGCCAAACATGGTCCTGAACTATCAAGATGAGAATTTTTATCACGCTTGACAAAATGAGAATTTTTATCACGCTTGACAAAACAAGTGTGAGTTTTCTAGACAGCAGTATCCATGACTAAGGCAGGCATAA
Organism: Oxyura jamaicensis; assembly: GCF_011077185.1. NCBI lineage: Eukaryota > Metazoa > Chordata > Aves > Anseriformes > Anatidae > Oxyura > Oxyura jamaicensis. The sequence continues at coordinate 81,620,462 of NC_048926.1, read as the reverse complement.
TTTAAAATTACATCCTGTACCTCTAACAGCTTGCAGGACATATGCATTTCTTCCAGAAAAAAACTGTTAGTTTCAAATTCATCCAACTCTGCCTTGTGCTGCACTAGAAATGGGATCAAAAAGGTTAACATATTTCCACTTTCAGACCTACCTCAAAAAGACTTACACAAAACAATGACTATTTAACATTTTCGTCTTTGTACACAGTAAGTGGGTACATATTGTGAAACAGATACCCTTCAGAAACAGTACCTTTTTAACTGTTTTTGTAAGAAATATCTCAGAAAAAGTCTGTCTTTTTGCTTTTCTTTCTTGCAGGGGCACCTCACTAATTCCTCAAAGTCAGTTATGAGAATCTTCCTCTTGGCAGGACAATCAATATACAGAAGCCTTACTTACATTTGTCTGTAGCTTCAGCATCTAAAGAGAAAAAGGCCACTGACAAACTCCCTAAATTTGAAATTTGACATTTTCTTGGTAAATAATAGGTTTAGTAAAAGCTGAAATTTTGGAGGAAAAAAATCACCTACAAAAAAAACACATTACTTTGGAATATTAAGAGAGCTGATGTTCTCACCATAATAAGAAGCAGCAAAATACAATCAGAGGAACTACACTGAATAAGGAGCTATTGCATTATCTTTGAAATCACAACAAACAAGTGTTTTAAAAAGGGTTTTAAGGACAGATAACACGTTTTCTGAATACTTAGGAAGAATTTGTCCCACAAATGACAAACAGCATGTAAAATGTCAAGAGCTCTGCACTGTGCGGTCAAGTAGTGTATTCTGAGATGACCGGGAGCCAAATGTTGTTTTGAAACAAAGTGAAACAAAATCTTTTACCTCTCTGGGAGTTAAAACAAATGTATCAGTAACTCGGTGTAATAAAGCCATCAGAAATTAATGGTTCCTTTATCCTTTTAGCTGTAGAAACTGCTTGACAAGTTTTTATTATTTGTTATGCCTAATAAAAGTCTGAGTAAGTCTATATATGATACCCAACACTTTATCTCAGTCGTTTCATGTATGATTCTGCAAATTCTCCACCCCATCTGTTGTGAGACCTAAAGTCCTCCAGATTCCCAATGGTAAAAATAACAGGGTCCAATGACCTTCATCTCCTTTCTGCTTTTCCAGTCAGAGGGAAAGCATTTATTTAACTTATCAGGCCTACTCCTCTATTGAGAAGTATCAACCTTGACAAGAAGAACAAGTATGAAAATAATGAAAAGCAAATAATCAGCCTGAAGATCAAAGAAAGTACATCCTGATGATAGAGGGCTGACTGACCACATCTGCTGACCAACGGGTTTGTCCTGGACAAACGAGCAAAGACAGTAACGTGCCAGAGGGTTATTATTATGCAGAGATGCTATGACATGTATAACTTAAGTGAGAGTGAGTTGTTAAATGTGACTGGCAATTAAATGTATCACGAGTACCTGCATGAATTTGGGCGCCTCACTACAAGGACATCGAGGCCACGAAGCTGGGGAAGGGCCTGGAGCACAAGTCCTGTGAGGAGCGGCTGAGGGAGCTGGGGGTGTTTGGTCTGGAGGAGGCTCAAGGGAGACCTCACTGCTCTCCACAGCTCCCTGAAAGGAAGGTGAGGGGAGCTGGGGTCGGCCTCTTCTCACAGGACAGGGCTAGAGGGAATGGCCTCAAGCTGCGCCAGGGGGGCTGAGGTTGGAAATTCGGAGACATTTCTTCACTGATAGGGCTGTGGGGCACTGGAGGGCCTTCTCCAACCACCAGCGCGGCTGCGTGACCCCTGCTTGTGCAGCGCCGCTCCCCAGAACCGAGGAACCCCCTCCCATCGCCCCGCCTCGCGGCCCTGCCACCACAGCGGCTCCCGCCGCCGCCCCGCGGCCCCGGGGCACGCACTCACCAGCGAGTCGCAGGCCACCAGCACCACGCTGTGCCGGCGCCCCGAGCCGGCGGGCCGCGGCCTGGCAGCCGCCCAAGGCACGGCGGCCGCGACGAGCAGCGCCAGCCCGGCCCAACCCAGCGGCCCCCCGGCCCCGCCGCCCCGCATGGCCGCCGAACGGGCCGGCGACGGCCCACGGGGCCTGGCCCGGCGGACTACATCTCCCAGCGTGCCCCGGGCGGCGGGCGAAATGGCGGCCGGGCGTCCCCGCGCTGGCGGGGGGAGGGGGGAGGGGAGTGCGCCTGCGCAGTTGCGGCCGCTGAGGGGACGTGAGGGGGCTGAGGGGAGGTAAGATGGCGGCCGGGGCCCCGCGGCGGGCCCTGAGGCGATCTTGAACGCCGACCGTGCTTGGCGTGGGTGCGAGCGGCGGGGTGCCTAAGCCCGGCCACGCCGAACCGGGCCGGGCCGGCGCTTCGTGCTTAATTTGCCTTCTCTCCGCAGGCGGAGATGGAGCCTGGTCTCGGGAGGTGCGGGGGGCGCTGGGTGTGCGGTGACTGAGGAGCCTGAGGAGCCTGTGTCCGCTCGGAAGGACAGCGTTTGTCTTCAGTAGCTGCTGAAACGCGTGAGTTTGGCGGTTTTAAAAATCATGTGTGTGTATATACATTTATATTTACACTCTGATGGAATCCTAGATATCAGCCATCTTCCTGCACCCTTTCGTTATTATTTTCCCCCTAAGCCCTCATTCCCTTCTTCAGCCTTTGCTTTTCAGCTTCTAAAAGCTGATCTCTCATGTTTCCAGCGTATTTCCTTGCCTGCAACAGCAGAGTTGTTCCTCAGCCACGTCCTGCTTTGCCAATTTTGATTACGATGTTTTAAAGTTCTGTTTTAGGCAAAACATTTAACGTGGAGCAAAACAGCGTATGACGATCGCAGACATTACAAGCGTGAACGTCTCTTATGCTTGTACTGTAATGCTTCCACACGGCTGTAGTTACTGGCCGATCTGTCATTTATGACAGAAGGCAGGCCACACCTGAGTGTTGGTGTCCTGCTGAGCATCGTCCCGACGTAGACACAGAAATGAAGCTTCGATCTCGGGAACCCCCTGAGAACGTGTCTAGCGCTCGCTGTTTAGTAATTCCTGCTCTGAGAGAATCTGCATGCAGTGTCTTTCATGGGCTGACGTTCTAGAACTCTAACCGTGGTTACTGTCATACAACAACTCTCATCCCATTGAAGATTACCCCAGAATGAAATCTGGGTTACGGCTTAGGATAAGTACTGCGTATCATTTAACTGTTTCGAATATTGACTTAATCCTGCGCTGGGACTTAATCTGACCAATTGGTCTTAATTATAGTATTTGTTTCAGCAAGTTTTAGGGAGTTATCATTCAGTGTGCATTTTTGGCATGTTGCAGTAAGTGCTCAAGATGCTTTCTTTCTGCTATTGCCCTGTTCCGAGTTCAATTTAAATGGTTGGACTTGATGGTCTTAAAGATATTTTCCAACCTAAATGATCTTACAATTCTTCTGTACTAATTATGTGTTGGTTTTATTTAGCAGCCACGATGTCAAATAAGGAGGTGAAAGCAGCATTAAAGAGCGCTAGAGAAGCCATAAGAAATAAAGAATATAAGGAAGCCTTAAAACATTGCAAGGTAATAATTCTTTACTTGGAAAGTAAAGTGCTTTACTTGGAAAGTAAAGTGCTTTACTTGGAAAGTGCTTTGTACTTTCTGCTTGCTGTTCCCATACACCTAGAACCGTGTAGTTATGTGGAGTGTGGTGTACCTCACCAGTGTAATTGTTTAGATTAATTACACAGCTTAATTTCTGTTCCACTCTCCTTTTGCCTTTGCTTACGTATGGATATAAGAACATTAAGTCGGTTATGCTTACTGGCAAAACAGTTCCAATGTGAAGCATTTGGTGGCATAAAAATCTCAAGTTATTAATCTTGACCTTTCCCCAAAAATGAGTTAACTTTTAATATTATTATAAAGAAGATTTCACCAAACCTTAATGAGAAAACTCAGTGCGTGAATCTCTAATATGCGTTGCGTTCATCATTTTCACCTAAAATTGTATGTTTCTAGGCAGTCTTAAAGCAAGAAAAAAATAACTACAATGCCTGGGTATTTATTGGCCTGGCAGCTGCTGAGCTAGAACAGCCTGATCAGGCCAAAGGAGCATATAAGAAGGCTATTGAACTTGAACCAAACCAGCTGCTGGCATGGCAGGTAAGCGTATGCCCAGATTCACTTTTTCTTTCCATGAAAAGTATTCCTGTGGAGTTCAGTATAGGAACAAAGCAGAGATAAGACTTACGTTGAGTTTTCCTTAGGCACTAAGTTGTACGGAGCTTTTCAGTAGTAGAAGTTAATGTTATGTGTGTACAAACTAAAGCCAGGGGTGTTTGTGTGTGTGTGGCAACATGATCTTTAGTTCCATTGTACTTAAGCGTGTTTCTTCTCTAGACAAGATAGCAGTGAAATGTGCTAGGAAAAACATGAACTGAAGGACATTTAGTAAATTTGTGCTTAGAATTGCCATGCTAATAGCTTAACAAACATTTGAGAGTGTTTCTCTCGTGTAAAATAAAATGTTTTATCTAGAAACTTATTTTTCCAGCATCCAGCATGAAATGGATTGCTATTAATTTTTGATGTTAACTTAAAAAATAGCAACATGCATTTAAAATAGATGTGTACAGCTGAAGTTGTGACATACTAACAGTATATGGTTATAGCATACAGTTGAGTTATTTGGAGACTTCTGAAGCATAAAGTTGCACAATGGGTCTCTCGCAGATGTCAGTATCTGATATTTTTTAATGTAGTAAGGTTTTGTTGAGTTTTCAATATAAATAGCTTTACAGTGTAAATACTGGTGCCTGATTTCAAGGATATTGAGATTTCCACAGCCATCAGATTCTGGCTTTCTGTTATTATAGAAGGTGGTATGGTACTTAAATATAAAGCTTTCATCTTGTGAGGTGCTATTTGTATATAGTTTACTGACAAGATTATGTAACATTTACAAGTTTCAAATAGTTGTATTTATTAATAAAGCGAGGAAAGCTGTTATTTTAAAATAGATATTGACATATCAATGTAGACCCTGCTCAGAGATTACTGCATTAACATGTGAAGGCAATATATTTTTTTTAGGCAGAACTTGCAATGTAAATTTAATTCATAACTGTAGGCATCGAATGTTACTTATTTTCTGGTCTTGTTTTTTTAAAGGGATTAGCAAATTTTTATGAGAAATCCAACCAAACAGATGTCAAAGGAGACTTAGCAGATGTTTATAAAAAGCTCTTGGAACTCTACGAAAGGTAAAGAATATTCTACCATAATTCATTCTAAGGTTTTTAGCTCAGTAAAGCTCAGTGAATGCCATAGCTGATACGACTACCAGGATAGATTGCCAACTGTTTATTTTAAGCCACTGGATAATTGCAGGTTACTTACCTTACAGAGGTACAGAAAAGCTATGTTATTTCTGACCCTTTTGGAATAGTTTTAGTTGAGGTTAGCATTTCTGAAGATTCTTATGTTGTCGTTTGTCGTCTGTCTAACCTCACTGCCTTGAAGCATTTAGCCGTGATGGTACCAAGCCTGCATTAATAAGGGGACTTACTTTTCCCTCCTGTACAGGAAATATATGTCACCCAGCTTATACAGATACAGTTCTAAACAAAAGTAACAAAAGTAACTCTCCGCTGTCAGTGTAGCTGACTGGAGGGTTGCATTTGTTTCCTTAATTTGAAAACAGATCAAACAGAAAAGCCCAACTTCTTAAAGAAATTGTTTCCTCACTTATAGCAGCGATTTTTAAGGTAATCTGCAATGTTCAAAATATATATATATATATATATTTTGTTAACTGAACTAAAACTTTGCCAGAATTTGAAAACTGTACTGCTATTTTATGGAAAGCTTAGCTTATTTGATTTTCTTCTTTCTAGTGGAGACAAGCAGAAATGGTGTGATGTATGTAACAAGCTTGTGGAACTATATCATCAAGAAAAGAAATATTCAGAGGTAGGTGACTAATGTCATTTCTCTGTTCTGATCAAAAAGAATTTTCTTGGTAGAACTAACTAGTCTTCAAGGAATCCATAGGAGTTTTGGGCCACAGATCACTTAAAATCTCCTTTTGGATCACAGCTAGCCAGTACAGATTTTTAACTATATTCTTTTATTTTTTCCTCCCTCCGCGTAACAGAATTGGATGGGATTTGTTAAACTGACAAAAAATGACAAAAATATTAGTGTATAGGCTGGAAGGGTGCAACATCATTCTTCTGTTTGAATTCTAGGAGTCCAGCATGATACTAAATGCACATTTACCCACAGCATGTGAGAGGAACTTACCCTTTGCCTAGCTTGGCCAGTTCTCAGTACCTGATTAGCTCTTCACTGGCGGGATGATCTTTTCCTAAGTTGTTTCATGCCAGAGGGTGAGCTGGAATTTACATGAACAACCAAAGACTATGGATTAGGTACCACATTTTATGAGCAACGATAAGGAAAATCTGCTCTGGTGCACCACAAGCTTCAGCCCTCCTTGCACTCCTGAAGAGTCAGCATGAGCACTGCAGGGATGGCTCTTGTCAGGTTACCACGAGGTGGAGCTGTACACTTCACCTGTACAGTTCAACAGTAGCTTTATCTGCAGCCTGGTGTTATTAGAGAATATTATTTTTGCTGTTACTCTGTTCACTTTTGTGGTGTGTGCTTATATGCGACACCATCTTCCCCCTTTTCCTCTGATAATGGGAAATGAGAGATTTTAATTATCCCTTAGCATCAGACTGTTAGCCTCAAAGCTTCTTTGCATAGCAGTTTCTGAAACAAAATTTAGTGATAAGTTTAATTTGTGGTTTCCTTCCTATGTTAGGCCTGAGCATCCTTTTTATTCTTTCTTAGTCTTGCTGAGTTTTCCAAGCTGTAATTTCAGCACATATTGCTTCTGTTCTTATACTTCTGTTTGTAGTGCTGTAGATCTGACAGATACTGTTTGTTCTTCAGAGTTTGTAGGAGGACTGTTTGTCTGTTTTTTTTTCTGTTGTTTCCTCAAGGAACCAGAGTCAGGATTCATGCTCTTGGCACCACCTTTACATAACTTGGAAGGTAGACAAGTCTTTACGCAATGTTTTGGGAGGTGTTAGTGCTTTTGTCAGAAGGCACTAAATCTGGGTAGTTACTTTAAACATTACTCTGTCTACTCTAGCGTGCTAGGAAGCAAACTGCTGCCTTGCTCCTAGTCAGGATCTGCTAGTTCATTTGTGTCCAATTCTGTTCACAGCGTACTGCCTGCCAGTGTGTATGGTGGATAATGTAGGGCTTCACCAACACCCTTATTTCGAGTTGTACTGTTAGCCTTTAGCTTAAGGCCTACTTAATGTAGGCAGTTATATATACTGTTCTCGTTTTGTGTTATAAATGAGTGTTCACTTCCCCTCCTACAATGTCTCTAACTCTCTCTCTATTGAAAGCATTCATTTTTCTCCATATGGTCCTCAATTACTTAGTCTGGCTGGCACTGGGCTTTCTGTCCAATAACAAGGCAGGTCAGGATAGCTTTAAATCCTCCTTTTATTTTTTTTTTCAAGAAATGCAAGCTTTTCATTGCAGTAGTGCGTTAAGCAAATGTAAGTAAGTGTAGAAATGGAAGTACTCTAGTAATACAGTGGTTTAATTTAAATTAGGGTATCTTTTGACTGTTTGAAAGAATGTCATCGTCTTGTACAGCAGTGTGCCATTTTAAGAGAGGAAAGTGAAATGTGTGTTTCTTGGAGTTGACAGTACTTGGAAATTTTGTTGAATTTAAAGAGTTACAGCATAGTTTGTTTCCTATTGACAGGTGGCTGAAACATGGCAGAAACTAATAAGGATGAAACAGGAGGAAGGTGCAGAAAAAGCAGAGCTTCATCGGCTTTGGAAAAGGATGGTCCAGTTACTGGCAGACAGTGCACAGAGCCAGGACAATAAGACTGTGCAAATGGTAATGGTTTTCCATTCCTATTCATCATCAGATGCATACATATACACAGAGCAGCTAGATTCAAATTAAGCCTTAAAAAAGTACCCATCGTGTGACTTTTTCTCATTAGCGTTCAGTGGTAGCCAGCTTCTCAGGAAAACGGTAGGTGATTGCACCATCTGACAGAAATGGTGAAGGTGTTGCTGCCTGAAGTGAAACTTCAGTGGAATCAGGCATCTAAACACAAACAGTTGTCCTGGAGCTTTGTCATTAACTGCCTCCTAAGTTCTGTGGGAGCCCAGGTTTGCCCTGTAACCTGGTGATGCATTGTTCTGCCCCTGCATGGTACAAGAAGCATCAGTGTATTAACACAGCTGAACAGAATAGCTTCTAGCATATTTGAAAGTTCTGATAGTCTAGAATACAGGCATTCTCCAAAACAAGTGGCTCCCTCCCGCAAACTGGAAGAGGTAGCTTTGTGCTGTTTTCCCGTTTCTTCATACCTAGTGCTCATCTTAGGTATCAATATTTGGGTTCAAAATTTCCTTTCTCCTGCAAATTTTAAGCTTCTATGTTTTAGGAGAACGTCAAAGTTCTTTGGAGCATTATAGAAAGATTATCAGTTATACTGATTCCATTCTCTCTATGGCCAAAGTTAACTTTATTTTATCTGTTTTATTCATTCTTGCAAGATGAACCTCCTTCCCAAGGAAGGATGGAAATCTCTCTTCCCCAGTCTGGTTGATAGTAATGGTCCAGAAAGGTAGCAAATACATGTTCAAGTACTTTGACAAAGGGAAACTGAATCTAGACTTATAAGTTCTGAGAAGGCAAATGCTCTGCCTTAAGGGCTATTATAAAAAAAAAAAAAAAAAAAAAAAAAAAAAAAGAGGTGCTGAAGTCAGTACTTGCTGTCTGTTTTTTTGTTTTGTTTGGGGGGCGGAGTAGGAGGTGAGCGGGGGATTGATAGATACAGATTAGGAATGGATTTCACCTGCAAATCTACAATTTACTGCAATTCTGAACCTGTAAGGTTGTGGTATTGAAGGCAACCTACTATTCTTCATTTCAGTTGTGGGAAAGATATAAAATTTGATAGTGGAAGAGAGGGCAAGTGTCAAGAAATTAAGGACTTCAGGTTTCTTCAGAGCTTGGGGGGGGAAGGCTGACAAATAGTAACCTTGGTTTTGTGGTACCAAGTCCTTCAAATTGGAATTGGGTACAAGGAAACATCTGTACTCCCACAGATTTTGCATTCCTTGTACTTATTTTATAAAATATATTACTGCTTGTTCTTGTTTTGCAAAACTAATGTGTTTTGGGTCCTTTATGAGTTGATAAATGACCCAAGGAATATCAAGGACACCAGGATAAGGAATTTTCTTTGTCATTTTCCTCTGCTTTTGGTACTAGGATAAATTCAAGGAGTAGGGTCCAAGTTCAGGTATGCACTTGACTATGATGGTAACGTTTTCTTAGAGTCATTGTTTGCTGTAATCCATATTATTTCTTATTTCAGCTTTTGAATGCATTTGAGGAGGCAGTGAACTCTGCTGACCCTGTTCCCAGTGAAGACCACCAAAATCTTTACAAAGACTTTATTCAGTGCCTGTCAAAGGTAAGGTTTTGTTAGTCAGTCTTCTTCAGTGAGTCATCAGTCACAGAACTGTAGAATGGCTTGGGTTGGAAGGGACCTTAAAGATCATCTCACTCCAATCCCCCTGTCATAGGCAGGGATGCCACCCACTAGATTAGGTTGCCCAAAGCCCCATTCAGTCCAGCCTTGGACACTGCCAGGGATGGGGCATCCACAACTTCTCTGGGCAACCTGTGCTGGTGCCTCACCACCCTTACAGTGAAGAATTTTCTCTTTGTCTAGTCTGAATCTCTCCTCTTCTCGTTTAAGACCATTCCTCCTTGTCTTATCGTTATCTACCCAAGTAAAGAGTCCTTCTCCATCTTTTTTATAAGGCCCCTTTAAGTAGAGAAAAGTTGCAATAAGGTCTCCCCAGAGCCTTCTCTTCTCCAGGCTGAACATCCCCAGCTCTCTCAGCCTTTCTTCACAGGAGGCGTGCACTGCACCTTGATCAACTTTATGGCCCTTCTCTGGACCAGCTCTTAACAGCTCCACATCTTTCTTGTTCTGGGGGCCTCAAACCTGGATTCAGTACTCCAAATGGGGCCTCAAAAGAGCCGAAAAGAGGGGGACAATCACCTCCCGCCCCTGCTGGTCACACTTCTTTTGATTCAGCCCAGGACACAGTTGACCTTCCGGGCTTTAAGCACGCACTGCTGGCTCACATTGAGCTTTTTGTCCACCAGAACCCCCAAGTCCTTCTCTACAGGGCTGCTCTCAATGAGTTCTTCTCCCACTCTGTGCTCATGTCTGGGATTGCCCTGGTGGAGGTGCAGCACCCTGCACTTGGACTTGTAGAACCTCAGGTGGGCCCACCTCTCTAGCCTGTCCAGGTCCCTTTGGAAGGCACCTCTTCTGTCTTTCCTATCAACTGCACCACTCAGCTTGGCGTCATCTGCAAACTTGCTGAAGGTCCACTTGATCTCACTGTCTACATGGAACAATCCTGTGTGGTAATTCACACAAATAGCTCTTTCTTTTCTTTTCCTTACAAGTTTCCTCATGAAACAACTAAGTTGGAAAAGGCCTGTGGCGACATGATGGCTTTATATCCTACTGTGAGCTATCCTTTGGAAGTACTTTGCTTGCACTTTATTGAGTCAGGTGAGTAGGATGGGTTTGGACACTTTGGGGGGCTTAAAATATTTCTTTTTATAATTGATTTTGTGACATTTCACCCTTCACACCTAAACACAAGCACACTGTTTACTTTGTCATGTTTTACCGCCTTGGAGACGAAAAGTGTTCTCTTGTATGCTGTTGTGGTTTAACCTTGCAGGCAGTGAAGCACCGTGCATTCATTACCTCACTCCCCACCAGTGGGATGGGGGTGAGAAATGGATAAAACTCTTCGGATGAGACAAAAACAGTTGAATAAGAAAGGGAAAGAAATTAATAAATAAAAGAATACACAAAGTGAATACACTAAAAGAATATGCAATGCTCATCAGTAGTCAACTGACGCTCAACCGGTCCCTGAAACAAGGCAGCTCCCCTGGCCAGTTTAACTGTTTAACCCAGTTTTACTGTTCAGCGTGACTCTGTATGGTTTGGGATATTCGTTCAGCAAGTTCAGGCCAGCTGTCTTGGCTGTGTCCCAACCTAGCTCCTTGTGTACCCCCAGCCCCTTGCTGGCAGGGCGGTGTGAGAAGCTGAAAAGTCCTTGGCTTGGTGTAAGCACTGCTCAGCACCAACCAAAACATTGGTGTGTTATCAGGATTAATCTCATCCTAAGTCCAAAACACAGCATTGTGCCAACAACTATGAAGGAAATTAACTCCATTCCAGCTGAAACTAAGATATAAGCTTTATAATTACTTGGTTTTGTAACAGAATGATGACTATAAATGGGGACAGAAAAATAAAAATAGTCCAACTCTTGCAATGTATTTGCCTTACAAAACTCAAAAACAGCCTTTCCAGATAAATGAATCTAAGCTTTGCATTCAGTATGAAGCCTGGAATTCATAGGCACTAAGCCTAGAAGAGTGAATGGAGAAGTTAACTAGTGCTCTAAGGTTGAGGAAGGGCTATGTGTAGGTTACTCTTGACCAATAAAATCCTTCCTGCCTAAAAAGAAAGATTTGTGAAATTGTTAGCAAGAATGTCCAGTGAATAGAGAATACATAGAAGTGTTAAGATATCTTTTCTTGGTAGAGAAAAATGATCTTTGAGCATAATATTGTGGTTTCTTCAGTACTGCAAGGATCTGAAAGTATGCAACTGCTATAATCAGTAGTTCTGTGAACAGTGTTGCATTAATGTTAAACATCTCAGCATTTTCAAAGATAACTACTAAATTTTGGCCTTTCCTTTGATTAAGGCATCAGAAATTGAAGTTAGCTACTTCAAAACAAAAACAAAAAACAAGAGAATCAGGAAAAAGAACCCTCTCATTTATATAACGAGAAATAACTTTTGGCTTATGTAGAAGAATGCCTTTTCCAATTTTGAAGGTATACTTCATGGAAAAACAAGAGAAAAAAAATCATTTTGACTTGAAAGTATGAAGACAAATAAGGCCTGAACCTTAAAGTTCCACATGAGAATGCTTCACAGCTGGGAGAAATATTTAGAGACTAATTTCCAGAGGGGCATCTCTTTGTTACAGTCCCTAGATACTGATGCTCTGACCACATCTCACCATCCCACCGTCACCTTGGGGTGGAAAGGATACTTAGGTTTTAGTAAGGCTGTTTGTTTACATATGAGTCCTTCCAAACATGTCATACTGCTTGATGCCCCAAATTTGTGGGCTTGTAACTTAGTTGCAATATTAGTCAATTTTACTAATTTCGAATCAAAGGCATACTGTATCTTAAATGAGTTCATAATTTAAAGCAAAACAAAACAACCCCCTCCCCCTCAAAAAAACAAAAAAACAAACAAACAAAAAACAAACAAACAAAAAAAAAACAGTTCCAAGACTGTTGCTTAAGTTGCCAAATTTACAAGTTATCTTTGTCAATAAAATGTACTGTCGACACATTAAGTTATGTGGTTTCACAGCAAGACTGTTTCAGCAAGCCCATCACAAACAATGTGTAGTTACACAGGCCTACTCTAGAAGGAAATTATTTTGATTTATCTGTGGTAGATTTTGATGTGGGCATTCACCTAAGCTTAGATGAAAAGCATGTGAACGAATTAGTTTCTATTAATAAAGGAAACATACCTGTAATTGTTTAATATGAGTTGCTAAAGAATTCAGATTTCATATTGGCAGTTTATTAGGTTTGGTGATACTGAGTATATTAATGACTACTTGATTTTTATTTATTTATGTATAGGGGGTATAAACATATAGTATAATTGGAAAAAATGTTTAGTGGATAAACTCATTACCTTGAGCTTAAAGAATAAGTGTCGTGTAAGTATATATGTTTATGTAAATAATTTCAGTTTTCTTGTTGTATTTTTAAATCCACAGCTCAAGAAAGTGTTTCTTTTTTTTTTCTGAAACTAGGTGTCGTGTCAGAAGAGGCCCAGCACCATTTTTCTAAGCTTTTGGAGATGGACTCAAGTAGTGGTCCAGGCATCATTGGTTTTGGTATAAAATGCCTCCAAGAAAAGAAATATGAGGAGGCTGTTAATAGTCTTACTGAAGGTAAATGTGTAATGTGAGGTACAGGTACTCTGTCTTGACAGCAGCTACAATTAATGTTTTGGGAATCTTAGACTTTCATATTACTTTGCCAGTTGTACTGCAAGTAGTAGAAAGACCAGCTAGCTTTTAAAATAATACTCAATGCTTTGTTTGATTGATGGACATTTTTTAAAAAAAATACCTCTTTAAGTATAACATGTCTGAAGGTCTAAGCAATCAGACTGTGCTGTGACACCCTGCATTCCTTTCACCTGGGGTTAGAATAAGACTGTTTCTTTAATTTGGATTTTGGAATATGCTATGTCACAGCAGCATACCCACACTGAAATAAGGTGACTTGCCGAAATTGGGAATTAGAAATTTCAAGTGCTTAAGAGGAAAGTCCTCCATGGAACAAATTCCTCTCTTAAATGGCAGTTGGGCATTTTGATAAAACATATATGTGATTAAGGAATGCAATTGAAATTTGCTTATATTCCTGAACTGCTTTCTCCCAAAGCATATTATCAGTTTTTTACTTCTAGATGTAATACTCATAAAGGGGAGAATACCAAGAGCCTTGCACTTTGCATCAGCAGAAATGTTCGGAGTTGGAAATAATGTCTTTCCTAGTAAGCCAAGTGTTCACATTTCAGGCTCTGAAACTTCAAGGAATTATTTAATAGTAATATATTTCTCAGAAGTATCAAATTCTGTTCTATGACTGAATCTCTAATTAAGGCAAGTTTCTCAGGAAGTTCCAGTGAAGCGCTTTTGCAGTCTTTTTTTTGCTATCTTGAAGTTCTGTAGCTGTTCAATATAGCCTTTTCTGGTCTCTAAGGAAAATTTTAAAAAGCAGTCTACAGGCTGTTGGTGTTAATTTCTGATCAAACTGAAGGACTTTTTGCTTTCTGAAACAAAAGTGCACCTTAAGCCAATGTTGTGTATTTCCTCGCATTTCCCCCTTTTTCTCTTTTACATATATAATGTTATAGGCAAAATTAAGCCTAAGAGAGGTTTACATCCTCCGTAGTCTTTCCCTTACAGTTTGGAGGTTTGTAAGATATTTTTCTTTGAGTCTTCATTTAAACTAACTGTAAGTCTTTTGCAGATTATTTGATATTAGTGTTTTGATGGTGTTGTACGACAACACAGCATCTGTCAGTCACAGCATCTTTGTAGCCTTAAGCAACGTTTTTTTTTCTTAAACCTTCTTTTACTAGGTGTGAAGAAGGCTAGCCAGTGTCTGGGAGGATGGCATTATTTGGCAGAGGCACAGATGAAAATTCACAAGCACAGGAATGCTGTCCTGTCCTGTAATCAAGGTAACTGCCTGCTAATTGAAGGGCATTTGCAGTGTTACACCTCTTTATGCAGTCCAGTCAATGTGGCCTTTGCACAGTAGGTCTGTGTTAGCAGCAGTTGACAATATTTGGTTAATGAAAGCTGTCTCATGGTTGCTATTTAAATGTTTTGCACATTTTCATATGCTTCTTCATCTGGTGATTGACCAAGTCAGCCAAACAGCAGTTAACTGCCAGGAACTACAGAGGTGGGTGAGACACAGTGGACTTTATCAGAATCTCACCTTTTCAGTCTTTATGTCAAGTTAAGAGTAAAAAGTTAAAGTACAGAAGAAAGTTGGATAGTAAAACTGCATCTTGAGAAACCTTACTTTTAAGTGCAACTCTTCATCTTTGCTAGCTGGGAATGAGGGCAGTTGTTATCATCTAGTGATACATATCTAATCTGAACAGAACCATTATTTGATGGTTATAAATGAAGGCGCATCCAAAGCAGACTTCTTCTGACAGGGACTAATATAACAAAAAACTCCTCAGGAAAGACTCAGAGGTAAAAGTAATGACCCTTGGCTAAACAGTCACAGGAAATTATTAAAAGCAAAGGGGAATACTTCAAATGGTGAAGTACTTGCCATTGAAGAAGATACAAAAGGGCTATAAAGCTGGGTAGAGGAAATGTGAGAACAGAACGAAGTAGGTCAAAAGAGTTCAGGAAACATTGCAGAAAGAATGAAAATGAGGCAATTATTTTCCCATCTGTTTTCACTATGTAAGAGTGAAAAGGGAGACTTCTACACCATGACCCTTTTTTTTCAGAGTTCTCATCAAAGAACTTATCTATGATTATAGCATTGATAGAAGTTACTATAAACCAAAACAGGAAAAATGAGCATTAAGAAACTAAGAGATACTGACCTAGGAATTGAACAGGGCACATCAAGATGAAATTGCTGAAGTATTAACTGTTAATCAGAGAATCACAACGTGGTTTGGGTTGGAGGGGACCTTATAGAGCACACAATTCCAACGCCCCTGCCTTGGGCAGGAACACCTCCCCCTAGATCAGGCTGCCCAAAGCCCTACCTAGCCTGGCCTTGGGCGCTTCCAGGGATGGGGCATCCACAGCTCCTCTGGGCAGCCTGTGCCCCTTCAGAGAAGAGAAGTTTTTCCTAATATCTAATCTAAATCTACCCTCTTTAAGTTTCAAGCCATAACCCCTTTTCCTATTACTACGCTCCCTGATAAAGTTTCTCTTTCTAGTGGTATGTAATCACTTGCTTAAACTGTCTTTGCACCCAAATACAAAGATATAGTGTGACTCCAACTTACAGGAAGGATTGTGGGAAAGATCTGAAAAACCACAGGCAAGTCTAATGTTTAATGGTGAAACTACTTAAAAACTGAAAGAAGAGAGTAGTGGAATTAACGTAGAAAAATGAATTCTATGGGAATAGACAGCATGGCTTGAATAAAGTGAAATTGTTTTTTAGAACTCTTTGAAGAAGCTACCAGCACAAGGGGAACAAAGTTGTAGTACAATTTACTTTGACTTCCAAGTAATACATAAAAGATCTCTTACAAGACTTTTAAGGAAACCGAGCAGTTTGGATTAAGAAGCAGTGTTGTAGCACTGAGTAGGAGGTTTTTTTCTTTTTTTTTGCTGTTAGTTTGTGTTTTTTTTTAAATAGATTAAAAGAGCACAATATAGTAATCGAAGTCATTTTTCATGCTTGAAAGAGGCATTCCAACACCAGGACCTTTGTTGTTTATCTTCTTTTCTAGTCCAGTTATGAATTTTGAGTAATACATTTTGCGGCTATTCAAGGCAGAGCAGAAAAAGTCTGAAAAGAGATTACCAGAGAAGGTAACTAGGTGCTAAAATAACTGATTGTGGTGGATTTATGCAACTAGACAGCTAAACTCCACCACAACCGCTCTATCACTCACCCTCCTCAAATGGAAAGGGGGAGAAAATACAATGGAAAGGACTCAAGGCTTGAGATAAGGACAGGGAGATCACTCACGAATTACCATCACAGGCAAAACAGCCTCAGCATAGGGAGATTAATGTAATTTATTGCCTATCACTAGTGGACTAGAACAATGAAAAACTAAAAGCAAACTAAAAACACCACTCACCCACCCTTCTCTAAGTCTTCCCCCAACGCAGGAGAACAGGGCCTGGGGGCTGCGGTCAGTCCCTGACGCTTCGTCTCCACGCTCCTTCATGGTCCCTCTGTGCCTCTGCTCCCTGTGGGGTCCCTCCCATGGGATGCCGTCCTTCCCGAATGGAGACTGTGGGGGCTGCCCACAGGCAGCAGCTCTTCAAGCTCCCACACGGCTCTGTCCCACAGGGTCCATCCCCCAGGAGCAAACTGCCCCAGCACGGGTCCCCCCACAGGTGGCAGCTCCCCCCAGGCCCCCTGCTCCTGTGTGGGCTCCTCTCCATGGGCTGCAGCTTCAGCCCGGGGCCTGCTCCTGCAGGGGCTGGCTCTCCATGGGCCGCAGCCTCCTCCAGGCCACATCCCCCTGCTCCACCGGGGGGCTCCTCCACGGGCTGCAGCGTGGAGATCTGCTCCATGTGGGACCCATGGGCTGCAGGGGGACAGCCTGTTCCACCAGGGGCCTCTCCACAGACCACACGGGAACTGCTGCTGTGTGCCTGGAGCACCTCCTGCCCTCCTGCTGCATTCACCTTGGGCCTGCAGGGCTGTTTCTCATTCCTTGCTGTCCCAGCTGCTGTAGCACAGCAGTTTTTTTTTTCCCATCTTCAATCTGCTCTCCCAGAGCCCAACCACCATCACCCACTGCCCAGCTCTGGCCATCACCGGGTCCCTTTTGGAGCAGCTGGAGCTGGCTCCTCTCTGACATGGGGCAGCTGCTGGGCTCTGCTCACAGAGACTGCCCTGTAGCCCCACATTACCAAAACCTTGCCACATAAACCCAATACGCCGATAAAATTCCATAGTCATAAAAGCAAAGTCATGCAGTTGTTAGAAGAAATGTTCTCATGAAGCTATGCTGTTGTCTTACTGCAGTAAAATTCATTTTGTATGAAGAAAGTAGGCCTGTTTCTTTTCCCCTTCTGTGCTTTACAGAACTTCAAAGTCAGGAATTACAGTGAAGGGAATGGTTAGTGAAACAGCACCAACAGGCAGTTGCATGAAGAACTTGAGCAGCGTGGTGAATTCTTTGTGCAGTTCTAATACCCACCCACTCTCTAAAAGAAGAGATGATTTTGAAATCCATGAAGTTACAAATTACTTGGAAAATAAATAAAGATCATATGCTTTCTTCTCCCATGCAAGATGTAGTTAGTAACAAATGAAACTAAAGGCTGTCAGGCTCCGAACAAAGGAGGCTTTGTTTCTTGTGACAAAGTGTAAGTTAAGATATTGTGCCTTGCTAAAAGATGCTGTGGATATGGAAAGTTTCCTTGAGTCCAAAACGGGGAGAGAAATCTAGGGAAGCACTGCTTTGTGCTTGGCCTGTTTTTACGTTGTTCCTGTACATCTGCAGCTAGAGGCAAGGTGCTAGGGCAGTCTATCAGGTCAGACAGAAGATTGTCATACGTGGAAATAGAGTTAACTGACTAGTTGAGAAAGTATTTGTCTATGGAGAATACTGAAACTCAACGGAGATTCTCTGAGGTGAGATTATACTGTCTATTGGAGAAGTAACCAATACTGCTTACAATAATACAGAGTTGGTTTGCACAGGTACAGAGTTAAATCCTTGATTTAATAGCAATATTTTTCCCCTTCTGACACTGAAGTATAAAACAACAAATTCGGTTAGTGAAAGGTCATTGTTTTCTCAGAGCATGGATCAGGAAAACATAGTGTTCCAATTATTAGGCTAGCATCTAGGAGAGTTCCTTACATGTCTGACATGACCTTTCTAGAGTTGATCAAACTTTTGACCTTGCATCGGTAGAGATTTTATGTATTAGTTTCTTCAACACAGGAGAGAACAATCTAATAATTAACTTTATTAAGTGGTGTTCCTTGTAGTTCCTTTTTTATTTCCATTTGATTAAACTTCTGTCTTGTCAACAGCTCTCAAGAATCTTGGAAACCCTGAGAGTCCTAGTCTTCAGCAGAAGAAGGACCTTATTCTTCAGTTGAAAGCAGAGGCTTTGATTAAAATAGGCGATCCTGATGCTGCAGAAGAAGCCATTAATGCACTTGAGCAGGTATTTTCATTGACCAAAATGTAGTTTAAGGAAAAAA
Source organism: Oxyura jamaicensis (assembly GCF_011077185.1). Taxonomy (NCBI): domain Eukaryota; kingdom Metazoa; phylum Chordata; class Aves; order Anseriformes; family Anatidae; genus Oxyura; species Oxyura jamaicensis. The sequence goes on along the minus strand of NC_048926.1, from coordinate 81,601,836 downwards.
AAAATGCTCTCATCTTTATGCACTAAAAATTCAAGCTGCGTATTTTTCCCCTTCGCTTGTTTTTGTATTCTGTGTGGTTTAGACAGCTCCTACCAACAGTGGTGTAATTAAAACATGCCTTGCTCCCTTGCTTTTAGTCTTTTCTACAACTTCCCTAAAGTCACAATTCTAATTTTAAAAGCCATTGCTCTTCACCTTATCTGGTCTTGCTTAGTGAAGCTGGGTTCTTGCTAGTTCTGAGGCTATTTTTCATCTTTATTTGAATTACGGTTATAATCCTACTCCCTCTGTCCTCAATTCGCTTGTTATTACACATAAGCACATTACTTTAAGATTGAATGGTGAAGCTTTAAGTGGAAATTGCCTCTGTTATGCTTCGTGGTTTCATGTATACTACTTTTTTACTGTTTAAACTTCTGTAGATTTTCCCTTTCTGTTTACAATCTGCTACCTCTTCAGCAAAATTCTATCTAAGGCTCATCAAGGGTGGTCTTCTCAACGTTTTGTTGTCCTCATGTAGAATACCTGCTTTTGACACCTTTGATTTCTTAGTGTGTGTAAAGAATAATTTGTTTTTATCTATTACCTGATCTTCTAGATTGAGGGTGCAAGCAGCAATCCAGTGGTTTTAGCTTTCAGAGGTCGGGCTTATCTAAACAAAGGTTTAGTGGATCAAGCTTCAAAGGTTAGTGCTCTATAGTCCTTCCTGTAAGCTAAGTAGAATTCTTATTTTCATACAGAAATAACTAGAGAAGGATGACATATTTTTGCAGATTTCACAAGAGCTTCTGTTGTCACACCCTGGTCTGGCTGAGGCCCATGCCCTTGAGGGTTTCATCCATTATTCTCAAAAGAAGTATGAACAGGCAGAAAGAAGGTAAACCTTTTTTTTTCTTCTTTTTTTTTTTTTTTAATAGGGAAATGTGCGGGAAGATAGAATATAATGTTGTTCAGCTTCTGAGGGTTTGCTTGATCTGATCTGTTCCTTATATTTAGTTTTCAAAACGCCATTGAAAGAAGGGCTGAAACTGCGGAGTATCATCAGTACCTGGGGCTCACCTATTGGTTCATGAGTGATGAGACAAAAAAAGACAAAGGAAAAACACTCACTCACTTCTTGAAGGTAAAAGCTTCTTTAACTATTCATGTAGATTAGCATTTTCCTATATGGAAAACGAAATACAGAAATTATTCTTGACTGGAATTAGACACTTGAATATTCTGTTTGTTACTATTTACAGGCCTCCAGAGCCTGTAAACCACATTCAGCTGTGAAGAAATACATCAAAGGGAGCAGTGCAATTACTTAGAATCTCCCTGTTTTTGTTTTCTTCAGTTCACCTAAGTCTTGAGGTCTTTGGTGTAGCCAAAAGTAGTAGTGGTTCTTTCAATCCCCTTTCCTTGAGGGCTGTAAAGTTGAGGCCTGTAGGTGAACAGCGTAGAGCTTTGAAGACATTTTGAAATGTAGAGGGAGAAAGGTTTGAAAATGTAGGGGGGGTGAAAAGGGGGGGGGGGGGGGGGGGGG
>NC_048926.1:81553409-81600211 GCF_011077185.1 Oxyura jamaicensis | reverse complement strand
CCCGCAGGGAGAGAATGGTGTTAAAGTTTCAGTGTGTATCCACAGACGTAAACCTGCAAAGCCCAACTAGTTTATATGCTTTTCCTGATCATTTGTTTTTTGCTGGTTGTGGCTTTTTCCCTGCACATAGATAAGAATGTAATCCAAAAGATTGTCTGACATCATTGCTGAGAATTTGGAAGTTACAAAATAGGAATCTAGGTATTGTAAATTCACTATAAATTAATAGCAGGTATGGGCAACTCATATGATCGCCTACTGTTTACAATTCATTAGCAGCAGAGTATAGTGGGCAATGTATCCGAAGTGAACAATAGTCTTAGTTCTAAATTATTTTATATGAGCTTTTTTATTATTGTCATAGCTGTTGTTATGCTGCTTGGGGGCTGTGGTTTCTTAAACATAAACAAATCTGCCAAATGTGCTTAAAAAGGGAACTCAAACTTTAGAAAATGCTAGAGTTAACTGTGATATAATATCGTATGACTATGAGTATAATGACTGAAACTGAGTGGAACGTAAAAATGATGGGATGCGGTATGGAATTGTTTGTTCCCAACACATCTAGCTTGTTAGTACTCATGGCACAAAACGTTTTGTACAGAAGGTTTGTGGCAGATTCTGCAAATATTTAAAGCTCAAGTAATCCTTTAAATACTCAGATGTCTCACAGATGATGCTTAAATAAGTTGATAAGCAGAGACTGTACAAGTAGTTATCACAGGACCTGTCCATCTGTTAATCCTTCAAAAGGTGCTCTTATATTGTGTTCATATTTTTTTATAGGCTGCAAAATTGGACAGCTACTTGGGAAGTGTCTTTTGTTATTTAGGTAACTACTACAGAGACATTGCTGGAGACAAAAGTAGAGCTCGCGGTTGCTATAAAAAGGCTTTTGAACTGGATGGAACTGATGAAGAATCTGGAACGGCAGCTGTAGACTTGAGTGTGGAACTTGGAGACATGGTATTGCATATTCAGGGCCTTGGCTAATGGGTGTCTTGCTTTTCTGTTAATCCTGCTCTTTGAGCAACCACTTCAGGTTTCTTCAGTATTTGAGAATAAAATCTCAAAAAAAAAATAGATATTCTGTCATTGCTTAGCAGTTTTCATAACTGTATCTGCTTCAACTCTGTGCTTCAATTCTGATTTCAACCGATCTGGGGAGAAAGGTGGGGGAAGCAAGCATAACGTTGTAGTCATCACATATGTGATTCAGATGGGAGGATTTTTTTCAGTAGGTTACATGAAGGGAAAGTAAGTTTCCTCTTCATATTTAACTTGTGCCATTTCTTTCTCCATCCTCCCCCTTGCTCCTTTCAGAAAAAGCATACAAAGTAATCGGAGCATCTTAAACAAATATTTCTTACAAAGCGTTGTATAAAAAGTTCTTAGTCTGATATTACAGCAAGAAAGCAGCCCACACTTTGACAGACTATTGTAATATCTGGAGAAACAGACTGAGTATCTGATTTACTGCAAAGACGTGTAACCTTACCTAGTTAAAAAATCAAGTTGCCTATTTGTGAAGGCATGTACATAAGAAATAATGACATCTTCAGATGTGATAATTTCCTCCTTTACTCTGCCACTCAGCCTGCCAGCTTTAAAAAGCCCATGTAATGTTTCTTCATTACAGTAACTAACAAGTTAGACAGTTTAATGGTTTGCTGGATTTGGGAGTATTCTTCTTAAACAATAACTTTCTTCTTTAGATACAGCTGTTTACTAATGTGGCATTTTTGGTGCTTTGTTAGGATACTGCTCTGTCAATCTTGAATGAAGTAACTGAAAAAGCAAATGCTGGTACAATAAAATGGGCCTGGCTTCATCGTGGACTTTACTACCTCAGAACTGGTCAGCCGTCAAAAGCAGTGGCTGAGTAAGAGAATTCGTGGTTGGTTTAAGCAGTTTTCTGTAAATCCCTGTAAAACAGTCATTGATGTTCATGATTTTTGTTACTAAGCTAGCTAATCACAAGATGGCCTGAACTAAACAGTGGGAAATGGGTCTTAGCAAGCTGCATCTACCTCCAGTTCTGGAATTAGCACAATGCAGTCTTATCATGATAGCAGTGATCCATGCTAACAAGCCTAGTGACAGGCTTGTCATAGACACTGTAACACTGAATAATGAGCCAAAATTAGGTACAATGCCTAAACTTTTATAATGTGTTCTATGAAGGTAAAAACACTGTTACGCAATATCTAAAAGTTCTATATAATTGTGTGGTTGTGTTCTGATAGTATATAATGCAAGGAAATAATTTGTTTTTGTTAACTTGTATCACATTTGATTAAAATAAATTAAATCTTGATATCTTCAGTTTGCAGGCAGCTCTCAGGGCTGATCCAAAGGATTCCAACTGCTGGGAGTCTCTAGGGGAGGCTTACTTTGGCAGAGGTAGCTATGCAACAGCTCTAAAAGCCTTCAAGAAGGCCAGTGAACTGAACCCCGAGCTTGTATACAGCATTTACAGAGCTGCAGCAGTTGAGCAGATTCTAGGCAAATATGAAAATGCTATAGCTACCTATCAAGAAATCTTAAAGAAGACAGAAGAGTATGTGCCTGCATTGAAAGGTAATGTGTCTGAATCTGAAAATTTTAGGTGTTTCCCCCTCTACCTCTAGTGCTTGAGTCTCATGAAGAGGCTCTGATGTCTGATGTAGTTAGGTCTGCATACATAAAGGATGGTTTTGCTTGTGTAGAATGCTGTGATTCACATGTATGAAAGACAGCGTGTAATAGCTTGTAAACATATGAAGACTGTTGAACAATGATGCACAGAAGTGATTATTACTGTTGCAAGCAAGTAAATAAGGTAACTATACCCATGGAACTACCAAGCCAAATAGGTAGAGGTGTTGAAAATTTATGTAGTGGATGCTAGCTGATGATGCTCAGCCTCACCTAAGCAGTCAAACACTGCTGAATGGCTGAACAGGCAGTGGAGTTGGGCTTCTGTGTCAAAAAGGTGGGCTATATTTATTTTCTGCTGCTGCTCCTCCTGACTGTTTGTTTCTCACCTTTTGTGTTAACCCTGGTGATTCCGACCCCTGTGAGCTTCTTCAACTGATTAAAAATAGTAGTGAGGTATCCAGAGAGGTCTCACAAGTGTTAGATGTAGCAGTTGGCAGGTTTCTTTAGTAAGTAGTTGGGAACAGAGTCGAACGGTAGAGCATGGAGTCCTGGTCGTAGTGAAAGTGATCTGTTGTTCTCAGGTTATGTAACATGGGGAGTATATAAAATGTTGATAGCCAATTACTAACTGTTTTGTTCATGTTCTCAATGCCTCTTAGTCTTGAGGCATTCTCAAGAGAATGGGAAGAACATACTGATGTTGCTTGAATGTGTCTTTTCTGTGCATTTTTTATTTATGTTGTTGAATAATAAGTTTATTCACTGTTTTGACATCTGAAGAGCTTGTGTCCTTGGGACTTCTGTGTGGTCAAAACAAATACCTAGTAAGGGCACAGTAAGAGTCTCACAGAATGGCTGCATCTACTTCACATGGTCTGCGTTTGTCACAATGTTACTGATGTTAATTGTTTGTCAAAATCTGCAAAGGGAGATGGTACCTACTTTGAGTTTTGGTTTGATATAGAGGGGACTAAAGCATGAGGAACGTAGGTTCAGAATTGTGAAAAAAATACTGAGAAATAACGAAGCTCAAATCCAGTGACTTATTGTCAGACAGAGTCACTGCAGATACCAGCAGTGTAAAGAGTATAATTCAGGCAGTATCTTGCTGTTTCTGAAATAATAAAAATGGTGGTATTAGATGTGGTTTCTTTAATTGCATTTATTTCCATATGAAGTAAATTCTTGAACAGGATTAAATAATTGTGGTTTCAGCCAGTTCTGAAAAAAAACTTCCCATTTTTCCTACCTTGATATTATTTATTCTTTTTATATTTGGCAATGACTTGCTAATGTTTTTGACTGAAGTGTGAACTGAATATAACTATATCTGTCAGACGTAGCAGTGCAGAGCACCTCTCGCATGAGTGCTCTAGTTAATTCTTGAAAACAAACCCAAAGTTTCAATGCTATATTTTTTTATAATTACACAAGTTTATTTTAATACTCAGATTATTCTACAGTTCATGCTACTGAGGAAGGGGTAAAAGTAAAAGCAAAGTCTCTTGTGAGCCACAGAGTGAGTTTGGTTGTGGATTTTTTTGATTAGGTATAGTATATGTATGGCATAAAGCGTAACATGGAGCAGTCTTTCATCATACCACCCCACCTCCTTTATCAAGCAGTAACATGGAAGCATCTGTTTTCATAGAGGATATTTTGTCTTTCTTTCAGGACTTGGTGAGTGCTATCTCATGCTGGCAAAATCAGCCCTTGATGAGTATCTTGATAGGAAGGCTGTGGATTACATAGAGCAGGCTCTTGAATTTTTGATAAGGTTAGTACTAAACGTTCTGTTATTTGATGTCCACTGGGCTTGTGGTTTGAAGAAGAGAGTTAAGTGTTTGAGGACTTTCAGTTACACTAAATCAAATGGACAGGGCTTCTAATGTAGAAGAAAGTGTTTAGTGAAAATGGTTTGAATAATGCATTGTGGACTTAGGCTGCCAGAGTGAATGGTAATTAGAGTTTTTTTTTGTGTGTGTTTAAAGACACAGTCCTTTGATTATAACACAAGTGTGAAGTCACACACAGTTCGCTCCAGCTGTCATCCTGTGTATATGGGTAGAAGGAAAGAAACTTCTACCAAAAATGGTGGATGAGAGGCAGTTGTAGCTTGCCTTCCTCAATCTTACTGTTCTGCTTATCAGACAGAATGCTTTAGTGGCCTAAATTGAACCTTGGGATAATTGTTGGTATATGAGAAGGTCCGCTAGGTTTCTGCAGATGTCTCATGTCTTGCAGTATAAATGATAGTGTTCTGAAATGCAAAAGTTAGTGTTGTCAGCTGATGTTTTGATAGATAACAGGTAATTTTCAGAACAGACTCTTAGTCTCCACAAAATTGGAATAAGTTAGCATTTCGTAGTTTCTCTTTTTATGATTATTTTTAACTTTTTAAAACTATAGATTGAGTAGCAAGAAAACAGAATAATAAAAAAATCAAGCGGCCCATCGATTAATTAGAGTTTGTGCCACTATTCAAAGTGGTAGTTTCTTTCAAGGAAGAGTATTGCAGTGTCTGAACAGATATTTTGTGGGTTTTCTTAAATATAAATTTACAGGGCAACAAAGCAGCGTCCTGATATATCTTCCCTTTGGAAACTGCTTGGAGATACCTGTACTAGTGTGCATGTTGTTTCACCAGCCAAAGTGAATGTTCAAGTTCTAGGATTGCTTCTGGGTAAAAACGAAGGCAAACAGACGCTGAAGAAAAATGAGCTGCTCAGACTGGGAGGAAGGTAATATTTTTTTTTTTTACTGTCAAATTCTTCTACATATCTGTGCACATTACAGAATCTCAAATTCTATAGACTGTATTATTTCTAGAAAATGAAACAAATGCTGATCTTTATCACCTGGATATTTAGTGAAGATTAATGAGGAGGTAAAGAGGGTCTCATTCTTCTTTCATATTATACCACTCATTTCAGGGTGTGATCCCTGGATTGCTGCAGTGGCTCTCAACACTTCATTTAGGATCTGCTCTTCTCCTTGGTTCTGTCTCCAGAGCACGGCTACATCATGTCTGTCACTCAACAAATTGTGCTACTTTAAATGGAGTGGTTGCAGTAGTAGTTAGCCCATTCTCCCAGGATTATTAAAGTCCAAGATAATACTGTAGGCTTTATGTCTGTACTTCTTTCATACAAAACTGGCACCAATTTAAGCCCTCGTTATGGGATCTAAATTACATTGGAAGACGAAATTACATTGGAAGACGAAATTCCTTTTTCCAGGCCCTGGAAGTTCATGATAATAGAGCTAGAGATAATAGAAATAATTACAGTTTTCTTGTAGCCTCTTCTGTGGCTCCTTACAAGCTTCGTGCAGCTGGATGTGTTAGTTAAGACAGGCTGGAAATGTACCTCCTTAGAAAATCTCAACAATGACATGTGTAGTCAAAATACTTCCTAGGGAAAGTCTGATTAACTCTGAAAATGGCCGATGTTTGTTTTAATTAAAAATATGCATATTGCACCTGACATAACTTTGATGTATTGCACATCTATAGTTTCACAAGTGGTGGGTAATACAGACCAGGATGGATTCTGTGAAGATAACTGTCTGAATGAAAATTAGTTGTCACAGGATTTCCATTCTTGTCTGTTTTTGTTTGTATTTATGCATATTTGTTTGGTTTGGGTTTTTAAGCACTCAAGCGTTTTTCAGCTTTTTGTTCTTCATGTTAGGGAAGCTCGGAATAATGCTTGTGTGATTCATGTTTCTGTAGGTGTTACGGCAGAGCTTTAAAATTGATGCCTTTGCCTAACATATGGTGTGATCTTGGAATAAATTATTATCGACAAGCAGAGCACCTCACAGCAGTGGATGCTGACATGAATGAGATCAGTGAACTGCTAGAGAAATCTTTACAGGTACTGCCTGTTTCTCTGTTGCATTCTTTAAAGCTTAAATCCACTTTGGTGTTCCTCTGCCTAACCTCTCTGTCCTTAATAAAACCTAAATCTCTGGATAAGTTAGTGCATAAAATCTTATTTTTTTATAATCTAGTAATTCAATGCACATCTGATTTTCTTCCAGTGTCTCAAAAAAGCTGTGAGGCTTGACAGCAAAAATCATCTTTATTGGAATGCACTTGGTGTAGTTGCTTCCTGTAGTGGTAAGTCTTTAGTGAGACCCCTAGCTGCATAATATTCTAAATTAGAAGGCAACTTGACTAATGGTGTTTATGAAATTCAGTTAGAACTAGCTCTCCTTTTTTTTTTTTTCCCCCAGCTATTGGGAATTATGCTCTTGCTCAACATTCGTTCATCAAATCTGTTCAAGCTGAGCAAATGGTAAGTGCTGTAGGCAGCTGCCATCTGTTTTAAGTGGGCATTTGAAACTTTTCTTCCCCTGATGCTGTGTCATTTTTTTTTAGATTACAGCAATAACACCTTGGTTTTAACTTGTATTTGTTCTCCCTAGAATGTTGTTGCCTGGACCAACTTGGGGGTTTTGTATCTAGTAACTGGAAACATCGAGGTACCTTTTTTTTCCTGTTTCTCAAACATGGTTTCCCTTTCCACTTTTTTTTTTTCCTAGGGGAATATAGTAGGGTGAGAGTGTGGGCTAACAGTGGAGAGTGTACCTCTCAGGTTCAAAAAGCATACTTGCATTGAATGAAATAAAATCAGCATCTTTCTTGAGTCACCCGAATTAAGTATTTGTTTTGGAGTGGATGCAGTTAAGTGAACTTATTCTAAATTGCTGAAGTCTATCTCCAAATGACAAAGTGCAATAGCAACTGTTCAGAAGGACTGAATCAAACCAACATACAGCAAGTTTGACCGGGAACTCTTTTAGCCGCAAACTGAAACTTTGAGTTTCTGAGTTTCCTGTAGGTAGCTACTTCCTGCTCATTAATATGGTACATGACTCGCCATGGTTCTGTATAACCTTCAGAGCTTCTCTGAATAAAAGTCGGAATACATGTTAAGTGAAGTCCAGGGTTTTTATGCACCGAAAACTACATACTATACTATTTGCTGGTCAGAATTTCAGCAATTTTATTTAATTTCTGTAATGTGATGGTCAAGCTTTATTTTTAGTAAAAATAATTTAATAGTACAAACTCCTTACTGCTAAGACTGCTCAGGCTAGGACTTTGTTCACCTTGTGCCACATTAAGGGAAGAACAATGACAATGTGCAATCTTGAGGGAAAATTATGACTTATGGATGGTAACCAGTTTAACAATTTTCAGAATGTATCAAACTGTTTACATGAAAGAAACGCAAATTTCAAAATCTGGATCCTCTAAAAGGGTCATTTAAAAAATATTAGTTGTTCCAACAGTTAATCTAGCTTCTTTCTTAGAACAAGGAGGAGGAATTGTATTTGGAAGGGAGAGGAACTCTGATCTTGTAAATATTTTTAGTTTTATATTTTACTTTTGAGAAGACTAAACTGGTTAATTTTTGTGGGTGATATGTTGTTCTGTATAGCAGAGTAGATATTTTTTAGTAGTGACCTAATTTCATTCATGAAAATCTAATACTACTGCATATTAACTATGAATACTCAAAAGTGATCTGTTACCATGCCAGATAGTTGAATAGCATCATTATCTTTGGTTCTGCAGCAAGCTCATGAAGCCTTCAAGGTAGCCCAGTCTCTGGAGCCCTCTTACCTACTGTGCTGGATTGGGCAGGTAAGATGCGAAAAAATCTTAACGTTGCACCAAAACCAGTTGTTAGTGCAAGAGACGTTTTACACTCCATCCTAAGAATTGGCACTTAAGCATGTTCTCATAGGACTTTAAGTAGAGGGAGCAGCTGCTTCCCGTGGGGGTGGATGGGACCCTTTTCTTCCGTATTGGTATATAATGGAAGCTACATTAATCATGTATCTTTAAATAAATGTTTTTGTGGCTAATGTAATTGTGAATTGTAGAAGAAATTATCTATTTAAAAATCACTTTTGTGCTCTGAAGCTTATTATTAAGTGTTCTTAACAAAGTACCATCTTCGTAAGATGCTAGCTATTTTGGCTTCTGCTGTATGACTGTCTCATTTAATGGCACCGTTTAACACACTTCTCAGTGTCCCCTTTCTATCTTTGCTGTTAAAAACAGTAAGTCTCTAATGTACCTGGTGCAAAAGCAGCTCTTACATCCTGGGAGGTGCCTTCCTCCACCTACCACTGCAGATTGGATATGCTCCCACTGGTATCGAGGCCATCTGTGAATAGTAGAAGTACTCATGACTCATTTGTGATTGCTGTAGGTGCACTCAATAATCCCATGCTGTTGACCTGCTAATAATATCTAATTGAAACCGGATTCTAAGGAACGACTGCTGACATCATGTCAAAATTCAGCTCCTGTCATATGTTGTTATAAGTGGAACTAACGTGCAAGAAAGTCTTTGTCTTGAAAAATGTAAAGTAGCTGCCCAACATCTTGAGTGTCAAGTGCTGATGCAGTGGACACTACTTATGTCCTCTTTGTAGTGTTCATTTTATTCTTAGAGAGTGGTTTGGGTTGGACGGGATCTTAAAGCTCGTTCAGTTCCAACTCCCTGCTGTGATCAGGGACACTTCTCACTATACCAGGTTTCCCAGAGCCCCATCAAACCTGGCCTTAAAAACTTCCAAGGATGGTGGAAGCATCAGCAGCTTCTCTGGGAAACCCAGTCCAGTGCATTACAACTTTCTAATTAAAGAATTTCTTCCTTACATCTAATTTAAATCTACTCTCTTTTAGTTTAATGCCATTACCCCTTGTCCTTTCACACCCCCCCGGACGGAGTCCCTCCCCAGCTTTCCTGTAGACCCCTTTAGGTACCGGCAGGCTGCTGTAAGCTCTCCCTGGAGCCTTCTCTTCTCCAGGCTGAACAACCCCTACTGTCTCAGTCTCTCTTTGTAGGAGAGGTGCTCCAGCCCTTTGGTTGTTGTTGTGGCCTCCTCTGGGCCCTCTTCAACAGGTGCATGTCCTTATCCTGGAGCCCTAGAGATGGATGCAGTATTTCAGGTGGAGTCACAAGAGAACAGCGCAGAATTTCTTCGAGAGCATGAGAACATAATTTATTTTCATGTTAATTACCTAAGATGTGCCTGAAGTAATGTGTACTGAGGTTCTTGTCAATGTCATAATTTTTTAAGTACCTGACCACAGAAACATTTGCTTCTATGTAGGCTCTTATTGCGGAAACGGTTGGCAGCTATGATACCATGGATCTCTTCAGGCATACAACTGAACTTAGTATGCATGTAAGTGTAACAATTACATTGTACTGAAGATTCTTCATATCTAATCTCTCTAGTTAGGTGATGTATTTTTAAAAAAAAGAAAGGTTTCTTTAGTGATGGGGCAGCTAAGGTCTTGTTCCAAATGGGATTGTCTGAATTCCATGCTGGTGTTCCTGGCCTGTACTGGCACTGAATGGCAAGCAGTTATTTTGTTAAGTGCTTTAGTCTCAGTGGTCCAAGAACTCTGCTCCATAAATTGTGAAAAAAAAGATTCTTGATGTTCCACAGAACTGGACAGAGATCAAAGGCATAAATTGGAGACATAAACAGGAAAGAGCAAGGATACTGCCAGTACCCTGGGTTCTAAGAAAGTGGAGGACTTTACATTTTCTTAAACTTTTCTCATTTGTCATCCCTTCAGTATGTCATAAGCGATATGTAAATATGAGAGTTCTTTTTGCCCAAAGGACAATTTTTGTTTGCAGCATTCCAGTTTAGTGTTTTATTCTACTGCTTAAGTTATGTAGACTTTTAGTCAAGATTGTGTTAAAACAAAGAATTATGATCTTTAATTATTTCAGTGTTATTTGAGCAGGTTTAATGACTCTCAATGTCTGTGTTTTTTATTTCCTGAGACTGAGGGAGCAAAAGGCTATGCCCACTGGGTTTGTTCAACACTGCAGGATAAAAGCAACAGAAATACAGAGGCATATCTGTACAACATTGTTCAAATGAATGCTATTCCAACAGCTCAGGCGGTAATGACCAAATATACAGGTAGGTAACGTAGATGCCTTTCTGAATTGCCAAGCCTGACTAAGAGATGCATTAAATGCCTACTTGTGTACAAGGTTTGGCAGAGAGTGATTCAGCTGGACTAGGCTTTTGTATTGTAAATTAAGCAGACAAAATGGGGTTAATTGGTTACTGATTTTTATTAATGCACTGGAACAAAATGGGTATGAGTTCTATCATTCTACCAGACTTCTCTTCAGAAACTGAATACAGTGAGGACCAGAGCCTTGTTATACTTGGCATCAGGTGTCTGGTATTTGACTTCACTTGAGTGTACCTGTATGTCTGTGCAGATAGCTGCTAGCTTTTCTGCCTGTGTGCCGTATGTTAGGATGCTTGTGGATGCTGTAAAACTTCATAACCCGAAGCACACAATAGTGTTAAACTTCAGTAAGAGACAGAAGACTTTCCCGGGCATGGTTTCAAGCCAGCATAGCCTCCATGTAAACTTGTGTATATTTAGCTCAGAAGGTGGATAGAGCCAGTGTGGATTTTCTTTAATCTGCATCTCTTAACTGTAAATATATCCTTGGGCTATATATATCCATTGCTGATATATTTAGAGCTACAAACTAAGTTACAAGCACTTAAAATGAGTAAGTGTGAGAAGGCATTTGTAAAATCCCTAAGCAGATTTCCAGAAAGGCCTATGTTCCCCTTTCTGGTCTAGGGAAAACTGTTAGAATTGAGATGGCAGCTGGTAACTTTAGCTGTTGACAAGCCTTTCAGTGTTGTGAAAATAAATAAAATAAAGTAGTGAAAATAAATAAAATAAACCATAAGGTTCTACTAGGATCTTACTAGAGTCAGTACAAGCTGAGTTAGTATTTCATTACCAAAAAAAAGGACACCACAAACCAAAACAAAACACTGTGGGCTGAAAAAAATAAAATATATTGTGCACATCAATACAGTGTCGTAAGAGTTGAAACACTTTTGAGCTAGCCTGATGTCATGTTGTGGTCTTAGTATGTCTTCTTTATTTGCTTGCAGCCTGTCAAATAAATTCCAGTGAGCAACTGACAAAACCACTTGGCAAAGTGCTTTTTATATATATGTGTACTGTAACATCAATGTAGCAGTGTTTTTTCTAATACTTTTCACAGCTCTTTCTGATTACATTCTCCTATATTGTCAATTCTGATTTTCTAGAAAGAAATCCAGATGATGCATCTGCTTTCACGATGCTTGGTTACTTGAATGAGTATATGGATCTAAAAAGCCAGGCAAAAGATGCTTATGAGAGGTGAGTTATACATACTGGAATGTTTACTTATAGAAGCTCCTTGTTGTCGTTTTCTATAAAGGCTTTTCTTTTCTTGCAGTAAACCTTATTTACAACAACTCATTATTTTCAACTTTATTTTCAACCCTTGTATTTCAACCTTATTTTCAACTAACTGTACTGCAAGGGGGATGTGGAGGTGTTCTTATATCAAGTTTGGAAAGGTAGAACACAAGTAACAAGGAGATACAAAGTCGTTCCAAGGCCGAGTGTCTTACTAGGACATTTAGCTAATTCCATGCATCTCTTTTTGTGGTGTTTTTTGTTGTTATTGTTTTCTGTTTGTTTGTTTTTTGAGCTGTTTTTTGATCAAGTTTTTTTCTTTTCAAATGGTAGAGGAATCCTCCTCTAGGAAAGGTGAAGGAAACCATGTTTGGAGAGCGTGCTTGGTGGTGCATTAAACTTTATTAAGATTGGCTCTGTGCTTTCTCTGTTTATGCATAAAAAGATTTCTGTGTAAAACACTTGTCCATTCTGCTCTGAAAACTAATGTCAGAATACTCATGTTGTAGTCCTATGGTAATTACTCTTAATTGTGGTTATTTTAAGGGCCGCTTCGTTACTGAAAAACTCTGAGGATACTGAGAAATACAATATAGCTATGCAAAACTATGGCAGATCACTGTGGTAAGTGTTTGTTGACATACTTATCCCAGCCCCTAGCTTCAGCTTTGGATGTAGTGAATGCAGTGGTGAAAAACTTGTGTGAGGCCAAATGGTGAAATGTCGACAGAGAAAATAATTTATTAAGCATCATTCTTACTTGTAGACAGGTCTGACTGAACTCTGTATGTGCTCCAGAAATGGGTACTGTATCAAAACCAAGTTAAAGGAATTGCTCTACCTCCTGGCAGTTTATAACATATCAGTGATTCCCTTGCACTCTGTTTGATCCTTAAATAGAGTCTAAACAATGTAGCTGTACAGTCTCCAGGGTAAATTGTTTTTTAGGCTCTCCACACTCTGGATTCAAATATGCCTAGTTTGAATAAGATAGCTGCTTTAAGGTTTATTAGAAGTCCTTTCTACCTGCCCTTTGAATTTGTATTCACTTGTACGACCTGAAGCATGCGTGGTTAGGATGTGGTATGCACGTGAACTTTCTGCTGCTGACCCTTTCTGCTGCAACCCTACACACAATTGAGTTCCCTTAATGGAATTACAGAATCATTAAGGTTGGAAAAGACCTCATGATTCGCTTTGAGTCCTGATGGAAGGCAAGGGCATCAGTGTTAACAGATGAAGACTTTCAAACTGTTCTTTGATGTGAGATGGCTCAAGTTTTGCTTATTAGATTTTGTCAGTGCTATAGGGAAACTTAACGTATTCTTAATTTTATGTGCATGTAACTGGAATACCTAGGCTGTGATAATGTAATAATTCATTCTTAAATTTCAGAGATTTCTGAAGCAGCTCTTTGGTTTTCCATAGTCTCAGATCCACACTGTATGCATGGTGATTCCTGTGTGCAACTTACACAAGACTAAAAGTTCAATAACTAATAACTAGTTCTAATAATATATTCCTGCATAATTTCTTCCATAGTGGCCTTAGAACAAGAATTCTGTATCTATTTGTGTATGTACACTTGCCTGTGTGTTCACGTGCATGCTTTCATTTGATTTTTCTCTTGTTTTTTCACCTTTGTGATTTTCCTACTCTCCCTCCCTATTCCATTGTGCTGACAGTTAAGCTAGATCTTTACATATAGCTTACAATTATATATTATATATTACAGTTATATTACATATAGCATACAGTTCTGCACATTTTCCCCACCAACCGTTTTTCATGCAACACGTAGTTGGAGAGAGTAACTGCTATAGCAGAAGGAGGTTAAGAAATATTGCACATTCTTGTCCTAGTCCTGCACTTTTCCAGATGTGTGCTTACAACTGCTGTTCAAAACAGGATGCTCAGCTGCATGGACAACATTTCTGATTTATAACAGCTTTTGCTACATCCTTCATACTAACTATTTTTTTTTTGTTCACAGTGCCATTGGTGAATGTGATAAAGCCATTGAGGTTTATACATCAATACCTCTAACTGATTTTGATGGCATTGTGGGGATAGCGTTAGCCTACTTCAAGAAAGGACTCTTACAAGAAAGTATTAAAGGTAAACATCTGCCTAAGTCAAAGCACTACAGGGCACTTCTTAGAATGACAAAGTTTATTCATCTAACCAACCTAGCTGTAGTTGAGATTATTTCACTCTTTCATTCCCAGTGTATAAGTACAAATTATATAGCTATTTTAATCATTTAGCTATTGAATGCTAGAGCTATTCAAATGTACGAAGGAAAGCTACATTTTTATAATTCTTGTCCATTAACCTCTTGTGCTCTTAGCTTCTCTCACTATCATGAAATGGCTTTCCTGGGAAAATCAGTTTGGGGTAGGAGACTGGTGTACAAAACACTTTATTTAGCTTTAGTAATAAATAGGTGCCATATTGTCATGTTCTACACAGCTGAGATGTGAGACTTCACAAAGAGGTGTACTGAATTATCAGTGCAGTAAGCACTCACAGTAGAGCAGACAGCTCAGCATTTGAAAGAACTCTGTTTTTGACAGGAGTTGTCTGCCTATCTCAAATACTGTTTCATAAATATACTGTCATAGGGGAATCTTTAAACTGCACTCATTAAGCCTTTTTCTAGCTATCCCTGCACTACTTCTCAGATTTATTTCCATTTCCTACATATTAAACATGCTGTAAACAACCCTGGCATTTTCCAACCTACATTTGCTTTATAATGTCTTAGTTGTGTGTTCTACAGTATGACGTGAGGCCTGAAAAGGTAGTGAACCTGAAACCAAAGTGCCTTGTGTGTGTGTGTATGTATTAATATTGTGCCTTTCCAGAGGCTTTATGAACAAGGTATTTTCTTCCCTTCTTCTTCTGTTCTTTTTTTTTTTTTTTTTACCAGCCTATGAGAAAGCCTTGTCTGTTGCTGACTCTGAACAAGATAAAGCACATATCCTGACTGCCTTGGCAATAATAGAATATAAGCAGAACAAAGTGGATGCTGCAAAGACGCTACTGTTTAAATGGTGAGTGGAGGGAATAACACCCAGTATATGATGCTTTATTGTACTGCTAAAACCAAAAAGTCACTTTTGTTGGGGGCCTCAGGATCAATTCTGTCAACAGAGAATTCCAGTAATGGCTGTACAGTCCCTATCTCGCCAGAAGACTCATGAAGTTACTGAAGTAGTGAAGATTCAAGACTACGCTAAAGCCTGAGTAACTGATGAGTTAGCAAACTAATTAGCCAGGGAGCTGGTACATCCTATTATTCACTGCAGAGTTCTATTTTTGTCCTTAACATCGACAGTGAGAATTTCCTATATGATGGTAGTCATTTGTATTTTAAATAATAATTAAAAAGTAGTAAATGCTTTAGAAAAGTAACACTACAGCGAACACGTTCAGATCTAAATCTGAAGAACAATGTTGCAAATTTATACAGTGGATTTTAATAAGAAAAGAGACCTGTACATTCTAATCATAGTTCTTCGTTAATGGGAGTTTATGCAGGGGAACTTGAAGGGCCTAGGTAGGGCACTGAGCAAGAAGATTCCTTTTTTCGTCTTTCTTGATGGACAGCTTAGCACAGAGATTTTGGTAATGAGTTTGTAGGTAGTGTGATAGAGTAACTCTTCTTACTCATGGGAGAGGTATGCCCTTCCACCAGCTGACGTGCTTGGTGTTGGCTCTTCAAGGTTGCATGTAACTGCTGGTGGGATTTCTTTTTTGCCAGGGACTGAAAACAAAATATAGAATAGGATGTTCACAATCTTGTGTTTTTTTTTCAAATGCAGAAATTATGTAAGATTATTAGTTACAGTTTATTTATCTAAAGATTCCTATTTATTAGGAACCTTATTGTGGTCACCTGAAGAAATCTTGATGTAAACAAGGTTTAATTTCTCAGAACAGCCAAAGTGAAGGAGCAGTTCTATGCAGCAGGCTCATTTCTGGCTTTTTCTTTCCTGGATTTCTGTTGCAAAATTGGAAATAGGCACACTGCTACTCACTTACAACATGAGTTAGAAGTACAGGTGTCTTCAGGAAAAGTAGATAGGTTTCAGTGTTAGACATTCTTTTGACATTCCTTCTGTGGGTGCTACTAAAGGACAGGTAATGCGTTGGAGCCCTGCCAAGTAGTTCTAACTAATAACTAGTGAGTGTAGCACACTACCTGAAATGGCACACAACCACTTTCTGTATCTTGTTATCTCAAATTTACTGGTCTAGCTTGTTCCAGCATCTCATAGTGTTATTTCAGCATATCATAGGTGATACATGGGAGCAAGAGGACTCAAAACCATCAAGAACTGTAGTATTGACGGTAAGTTTAATTTCTGCTCTGAAATAATGTCTCATCTCCCTCTGATTCAACAGCTCATTAAAGGAACCTAGTACAGAAAGTCTGAAGGCTTTGTGCACTCTAGGACTGGTAAAGCAGGACGTTACACTTGCGACAGCAGCCTTAAAAGAATTACTGAAGCACGAGAAAGGAAAAGATGGAATTTATGAAAGGTGCCTTATTGCATCTGCTGTTTATGCATTACAAGGTAGAACCGTGGCAGTCCAGAGAGAAGTCTCAAAAGCAATACATAGGTATGTATTTTGTTAATATTTAGATTGCCTCATAAATGTGTTGCTTTATTGATACTGATTAGTAAGCAAAACTCATTTGCAGCATTCTTCTCTTAAACAAGAAAGCTTTTCAAACATGAAAGTGGCTCGTTTAAGATTGTAGAATCAGCAGACAGAAGTTTGCTTTATTCTGCCTGACTTAAGGTATCAAGTGGCAAAAACTTCATGGCTCGTATGTTGTTTTTTTTCTGTTTTTGTTTTGGTGGCCTCTTTGGTAGTTAGATCAGTTCACTATGCTATAAAAGCATTCTTCATCTTGCTTACCAGAACTTTCAATTAAGAAAATCTTTAGGGCTTTTATTTAATATTTAGTAGCAGCTGAAGCAGTTCATTCCCTTAAACAGATGTCTGAGTTTAAAAATGTTTTGAGTAACCTAGGCATTATGGGAAGGGGGAATTTTAATTATTACCTTTAAACAAGCCACACCTTACACTCTTTCAAGGTGATTTCATAAGCTATGCTTCAAACAATGTTTTTCCCCAAAACTGCAGTTAAAATTCCTCGTTCCTCAGACTATGAGGACCAAACTTGTAGTCTTCGAGTTTGTCCATTTTCTTCCCATTAATATCAATTTGCATATTAAACACTTTATTTCTTTAGCCAGTACTATAATACCAGTGTTGTTTGTTTTAAATTACTAGACACATCTATTTACAACTGCATTTAATCTTCTTTCTAAAAACAAAAAATCTATTTGGTATTTACAGCAGCTGCCTACAAGGCACAGAAGACAGGATTCATTTTTAAAACAGATAATCTAATATGCTTGTTTTTTATTCCCCAGTAATCCTGATAATCCCGCTCTGTGGTCTCTTTTGTCTCGACTAGTTCCACTGTATACATTACAGAAGGCAAAAGTAAGTGCATTACTGGAGTAAGTCCGTACTGTTTATAACCTGGGTGTACTATGTGTTGTTTCTTAACTGAAGAAAAAGGTTAAAACGCACCATGCTTCAGTACATATTGCATTCACTAGTTAACATGAGAACTTTAAATATAAACACATTTTGAGCTTATCCAGTTATTTGTGTCCTTAACAGCATAGTGAACCTTATCTTCTTGAAATAGACTAAATGTACTAGAAGTATTTCATCAAGAAAAGATTGTACCAAATGTATATAATATATATAAAGCGATTTTTATATATGTATGCAATATACATTTTTTTAAAAGGTTTTATGTATGTTGAATTTGTTTACTGCATTCAACTTTACTTATTTCATTACCCAGTATTTCTTCGCTGCTTCTGTATTTAATAGTAGCTCTTCTCCAAATAAGCACTCATTCCCTTAATGTATGTCAAATATCTAAGAAGAAATAGCACCTGAAAACAAATCCTTATCTATATGAAACTTTAATTTACAAACACAAGTTGTGGATAAGTTCTGATCTTGAATATCTCTACATAATTCTCTACAAAGAGAATTGCCTGTAGGAAAGGAAAATATTTCATTATGCAAACTTTATATTTCTGATTAATATAAACGAAAAGATCTTCCCTCACAGGTTTTGTAATGTTTCTTAATCATATAGCCTTGTTGTTTTTCTTTTATTTTCTTTTCATCTTGCAGGGTGGAGCTGTGGCAGGAAACATTGCACATACACTTGATTCAAGCTATGGAAAGGTTTGTCTCTCTTAAAATGCAGACTTCATAATTCCATTAAACAATCCTAAAATGAACTCATCTGATCACTTACATATAGTTTAAGTCACTCTTATGTTGTATTTTATAGGAAGTCCTACTAAATGTTGCAGTTAATCAGCTGGCAGCAGGATGTCACATGTTAAAAGATCAGAGGGAAAATCCTCTGAAAAATATTCAGAAGGCAATCCACCTCTGTCCAGGTGACTGTGTTCTCAAATATGCTAGTGAATTTTTTACTAATCAGAAACAAAGTATTTGTGCTAACAAAGTATTTGCTTTTCTTGGGTAGTTCTGTTATTTTGTTTTGCCTGTGTATGTTGTGGGGAGAACTCCTTGAATGGAAATTTTAGCTATCATTGCAAGTTTAGGCTTGGTGAATTCAACCAGATGGGGAAAAAATCCCTGAGTTTCATGGCTTGTTCTGAAAATGAGCAATTTGTTACTTCCTCAGCAGGAGAAGAGATAAGTATTATTTTGTATGTAAGAAAAAAGTAAAACACTTGTTCCCTCAGGGTCAGTATGCCACACCAAGCAGAGGAGACTTCCTCATCTATCTTGAGAATTAGGATTGGAAATTTTCTATTAACAATATGCTGGTTATAAACTGTAGGCAGCTGTTCACGTATTTCTAAACGGTGATCTTCACTAAATGTATAAAATGTAAATCTGGTAGGGTTTTTAAGGACTTTAAGTGTTGAAAACGAAGTACTAAAACATTATTTGTTCTGCATTATTTTTGCTTGGATGCACCAAGTTAGTGTGCCTAAAGGTGAAAAAAAATTACTTTCCCCAGATATACACAAGACTGACCGCTATTCCTAGGCAGTATGGTTTACATTCTGCTTACTAGATTGTCAAGCTGTCTTTTGTTTTCTTGACAAAGAAAAACCTATCTTTGGACTGAAAGTTTTCATAGCTGAATTTTTTAATTGAGCTCTGATTTAGGACAGAGACCAGACTCTTACAGTTATAGGTCTTCTTGACTGGGCTAATTCAAGCTAATGCTGAGCTTGGTTTAGCCGACACTAGAAGTAGGCACCTATCTGTAATCATCATAACTTGCATGCTGGTGGTTGAACTGGAATGAGTCTGTGTAACAGGAAGCTGTGGATGGCATCTTTGGATTTTTTCTGTCTCTCTTATGTGGCACAACATGATAGTCGAGGTTAGTGTGTGTCACTGGAATTAAATACACCAGTGTCCATATGAAAAATACATCTGTTGGCTTTAGAAACGGAATTTTTGCCTTAAGATTTGAAGAAGCTTGCTTGTTAGAGGCAAATACTTGTCTGCTGCCTTGGGCTGAGCTGATGTGTGTGATTGGATTATTTGCCTTGTTCTTGCTAACTTTGTTTACTGTACGTGGTTCCATTGATGGCCATGTTTTTATGCTTAATCATTCTAAATGAACTACCAGACTATTTAGAATGGGCATGAGTGAGTTGCCTTTAACCATTATTTTTCTATTCCTAGATAACCCTGCTGCATGGGCAGTGCTAATGGCGGCCTGTCACGCTGAGAACACTGTTGTCTGTCTAAACAACACTCAGCCAAAGCGAACAGGTCTAGAGATGACATTTGTATCTACAATTTCAGCCAAAAGTAAGATACATAACAATTTAATTTAAAAATATATATATTTTGCAGTGTTCTAAGCTTGCAGTACTATCCTGAATTTCAGAAGTTTGCATATGCGGTGTGAATTACATAGTAGTAATTTGAGCTGCAACTGTATTTTTTCCCATAAAAATACTAAATCCTAATGTAGAGCTAGCATTAATTAATTGTAGCTTGCATTTCCATCCAGATACTCAAAAGTTTTTTTGTTTTTTTTAATAGTACTTCTGAACTCTTGAGATGGTCATATTACAGCAAAGGAACACTGTTCATAAGAAAGTGCTCAAGTATTCAATGAGCTCTGTAACTTTTCCAACAGAGTGATAACCTCAATTAATAGGCCTGCCTTGCTTAATATCCATAGCATTTTGAAATCTGGAATTAAATCAGTTATTTTCAAACGATTAACTCAAAGGGTGGATTTGTTGTTCTGTCCTCTTGTTTTCAATCTTACCATCTCTTTATATGCCTGCTAACGAAAGAAGCGATGTCAGACCAATACTCCTAGAAATTCTCCCTTACTAGGTCATTCTCCCTTACATGTGACATGGTAGGGCACTACAAAGTGTACAGTAACTCAGTTTAGTGTTTTATGTGCTTTTGCAGCCAGAGAAAATAACCTTCCACGTAATTACATCCAGACTCTCGAAGATTGGTCTCTGTGTCAAGCTATCACCAGTCTAGAGGAGACTGGTAGAATCTCAGAAGCTGAAGCACTTTGTACGAAGGTATGACAGCAACATACTGGCAGAATGTGGAAAGAATTGTATAGAAATCATTGCATGATGATTGTATTTCGTGATGAAATTTGTTCTGCCCCTCCTGCCTTTAAATATTAACTTAGAGTTAAGCAAAGCATTAGAGAAATTCAAGACGAGAAATCCAGTCAGGAGACTTTTAGGGGACTTAACTGTCTTCTGATCTGTGGTTAAGCGGCATTGGTCGTCAATTTCAGATCCACAAGTGGATGCCACAGGTTTATTAAAAGGAAGAATATTGAGGCTACACAACTGGAGAAGGGGGCTGTTGTGTTAACAGCCTTCGAGTGTGTATATAAGAAGTTTGCAAAAGATTAACAAAATAGTAATTGGACTCAGCAGCAGACATCCTTGACTTTCACTTAGAAAAATGGCTAATCCCTTGCAGATGTCTTCCTTGCCCATAGCACTACTAGGGAACTACTTCCTAAAAATGAGATTCAGTGAACATGGTGGGGTTTTTAAGTGACAGGAAAGTATTTTCCCCTAAATGTGCTTGGGGTGGTGGTGTTTTTCTCTTCTGGACATCATGTCTACGGACCTTGCTTATATTAAAAAGGATTGGATATTGCTACAAATAAAACATGGTACCTGGGGAATGAGTAGGAAGAGATTATGGTGATTTTTGCTTTTTTTTGTTAGTTAAATAATTTAGGGAAAAGAGAGTCAGTGCATGCAGTTTCTGTAGAAACCAGAGTAAGACTCTCTGGTATTATTAGTTCTCACTGTGTGTTTTGGATCTTAGGATTTCCAGAAGGCAATATAACTGGGAATGACGAGTCAGGCACTGCACTCTCAATTTGAGAGAGGCAACTTAATTCCACACTTGCTGTTGGGTAGAAAAACTGAAGCAAATACTAACAGCTTCTATTTTGTTTCGTAAAGTCTCTGCAATCTGGGCATTCTTCAAAGATGCAGCTTGTTAAGGCAGGAAATGTTTAGTAAAGTTCTTCTGTTCCAATGAGAATAAAGAACCCTATCTGAGAGAACAAAACTGAACAAAAAATTGAACATTCTTGAGGTCACTTCAGTTGTGGGATAGATTTTATCCCCCATTAGCCCAAAACTTGTAGTGATTGTCAAGCCAAACTGGAGCTAGAGGTCTGCCACTTACCTGCCTGTCTTTCAAAACTAATGGTAAGACAGGTGCAAAATTTAGGAAAGATTTCAAATGTATTTTAAGGGGAAAAGGAAAAAAAAAAAATCTATTCCCATGTGTCAATTCCTGGAACACTTCTTTCTGCAGAGTAGGGGAAAATGCCATCTTGCAAGGATCTTGAGAATGTTTTCAATGCTCTTTTCTGTAAAGACTCAAATGGCAAAAAGGAAATTATCTTCTGATATTTGTAAATGATCATTCTGATTCCATTTGGTTTTAGGGTTTAAAGAGCTGTCCTGAGCACCCAGCTCTGTTTTTGCTTTTGAGACAAGTTCAGTGTAAGCAGCTGTTGCAGTCTCACAAAGAGCTTCCAGATACCATCCTGGAGGAGCTTCGCAAAACAGTCATGAGCAGTTCTTCAGTTGCAGCCTGGCAAGTAAGTGTGGATTGTTTCCCTGATTTTGGTATGCTGCTTGTTACAGTGAGCTCTGAGAGTATCCATGATAAGTGGGTGAGAGTTTGTTTCACCGTTTGCTTTTCTTTGTCCTCTGACAGTAACAAAGAAAATAGCTAGTATTCAGTCCTTTATAAAGCTGTATCTTTGTTAATTTTATTTAACAGTTGAAATAATGACAAGTGTTAGAAAGAGCAAGCAGACATGGGGGCAGAAATAAAAACCTAGAGATTAAACACCTGACACCTGTGTCTTTGGGGTCATATGACTTAGTAATGTGAGCAAACAGTAAAGTATTTCATAGCTTATAAGACTAGATGGTGGTAAGTTGTTTGCACTTCCTTATTCTCTCTTGAGTTCCATAATTTTCTGACATCAAGTGTCACCAAACTTTCAAGTCAGTTGAGACTGGGAGGAATAGAAATCACTCACAGAAACAGTGTTTGTTCACTTCCTCTCGTGGAATTGCAGTCAGTCATTTTTAGTTACAATGAAGGTGCTATAACCTAGTTCATATGCTGCTTCTATGAGACAATCTGAGGAGACTGACACAGAAATACAGTGCTCCCTCTGCCTGTTGAACACGCAAAAGCCTCTTACCAGAAAGTTTCACTAAAGGTGATTTCAGTCCTAGAAGATGAGACCAAGGCTGCTATAGGGATCATTATGTCCCGTGTTACATGGCTGCAGGTCATCTTCCCTTATGGAACATACGAGTAGCATTTGTGGAAAGGTGCTTTTTTTGATACGTTTTCCTTAGCCTTGTAAGAGTTTGTCTTCCTGAACTGCAGAACTCATTCAGATGGGATTTGTAAAATACATGGGTATGTAAGACATGATTATGTTCTCTGTTATTTTAGTAATAATATTGGAAATTGAGTTCTTCAGGCATCTCTTGCATAGCCAAGTGTTGTCTTGGTTATAAGCAGGGAGACGAAGTGAACTAAACATGTACATGGTTTTTGTTTTTCTTTTAATCCAGGTCATACAATACATAAAATACATCTGGATAAGATCTTTTCAGTCTTCAATTAAAGAAAATATTTCTCAGGGCTAGGACAGAGTTCTCAAGAAGCTTGCCTGACTGCTACAGCTGCTCCTAGTGGATAGCTCTGGCTCTAGACTTCCTAAGAGTTTGATAAATATTCTGTCATACTCAAAAGTATACATCACAATGTCCTACAGTTTTAGTAAATTAGAGTGGCCGTTAGCTTAGATTTTTGCTTAAGTGTTTTGTGTATGTCTAAATGGTTGTTGTGGGATTTAGGAGAGCTGTTGAACTACTGTTCTTGTTGTGCTGTGGCTTACCAACGAGACAGTGAAAAGTTGGTCTTGCAGGTCTGCCAGAGTGCACTTGCACGAGCGTGCTCGGGGTATCTTCAGCTGTGAAGCAGTGAGCCCAAGGAAAGGTTTTAGGGGGAGGGGGAAGCACCTGAATTACCTAACACTTTGCACCTGCTTTACTTAACAGAGCAGTCCTGCAGCTTGATGGCAAATGTTCATAATCTCAGTAGTGCTAATAAGAAGGGACACGCTAGAAAATCTTTAAGAATTTTGCCCATTTTTATACGAGGCAGTCATTAGCTAGCAAAAGTCCTTTTCTTGAAAGCAGAAGAATTGTCTTTACAAAAAAGAAGTTGCTTTGGTTGTTTGGTTATCCAGCAAATAATACTTCTAAATGTGCCTTATGCATTTTGATGTATATCATGCATATGTCAGGGATTTGCAAACTTGTGGCTGTCTCTCCTTGGAAAAATGTGACATGGTTACACAATTAACGAGGGAGAAGTTAGAATCTTTTTCCTTCTATTTGTGAGTGAACCCAGAGCTGGTGAAGCTGGTCACAGGAGCTTGAAACTCTGCACACAGGTCCTATTTTCTACTTTCTTTGTCCCATGGAGTGCCTCCAGGATGACTGTGGTAGGCAAAGAAGCTGTGTAGTTGTACACCCATTATCTGAGCTCAGACTCACATTGTATTATCTTTCATCTTCCTGAAGATACTCAGTCATGCTGGAATCTGTTAACCTCTACAGAATTTTTAGAAACAAGTGAGGCACAACACAATTCTCTTTTTTCTCTTTTAGCCTTTCTAGACTTTGACAAAGCCAGTCATGTTATTTGTTCATCTGTGAGCAATCTCCAGATGAAGACAGCTATCAGGTAGTTGGACGTAGATGTCTGGCTTAAGTTACTATAGTGAGCTGTACTTAATGCTGGCGCTGCAATCAGGAAGCTACATTTTCCTGCAGGATAGTGTGCAGTATGTTGGAATGAGGGTGGGGTGAGTGGCAGTGCTAATGCTACGCTGTGGCACTCTTTTCTTAAAAAACTAAAGTGTATAAATTGTATTGCCTAATGGGATGCATGTTTTGTTGGCTCCTTAAATGATTTTTCTGTCTGTTTATTTTCAGTGGCTGGCAAACGTATACCAGTCCCAAAGAATGATGGTTGGAGCAGAGATGTGTTACAGAAAGAGTCTGCAGTTGGCGTCACAGCAGGGCAGCTGGAGTGGGAAGTTATCCAGTCTGCTCAGGCTGGCTATGCTAGCACTGGAAATCTGCATGGTAGGATAATCAAAATTATATAACTGCATGATGTAACGGGAGTTGATGTAATGTAGGGCTTCTGTAGTCTTTAAATGAAACTCCTGTTTAAATGACTTCGCATTTTATGAGTGACAACTTGACTAGAGAAAAAATAAAACTTCAAGGGGCAGTGGGCTGTTTATAGAGTGTTCCTTTGTAAAGAGGTTGCTGTGAAATAATCAAATAGAATCACTTGGTATGTGAGAGGCTAACTTTTTCAGTAAGACTTGGTTCTCTAATAGATTCAGTTCTATCATCAAAATTGCCACACCCTTCAAATCTCTGTCCTTATGCTCAGATAACTAGCTTTAATAAATGCTTTTCCTGTACTGGTGCCTGGAGACTTTGGTCAGATTATAAGTAACTCTATGCTCTATGGTCATTTCTAGATATGGTGCCTTGCCTTGAAGTATAAAGACAATCTAAGGGAAGTGTACCTTGTGATATAAAGAAAATTGTTCTACTTACTCCTTGCACCGAGGGGCCAGGTGAACATAACTCAATTCCTTGGAGAGTGTCCATTATCTTTAGGCATTGTCACTCTAGAAACTTGCAGTGCACTGTCAGATTTCTTTCAAGCTGATATAACAGGTAGATACCGCTGTGATTTTGGCTAACGCTTTCTGATGTATTTTAACAGATAATCAAGCTAACAGCCTTGTCCAAAATCAGGCAAAGTTACCCCTTAGCACCCTGAGTGCTTACATAAGAAAAGACAGGCAGCTTTACTGAGGATAAACCTGCAAAGCTGTTGCTTCTGGTGGGAAAAGAGGATCTCCATGAGAGTAGACAAATTCCTTTCTCACAAGCCATCTGCTTCAAAAGCAGAATTTGTCAAGTGACAGATTTTTTTCTTACCATGATTTTTCTGCCCTTTTTCTAGTATACTGTTTCCCATTTCCTAAATCTCCTAAATGTCTGCATAGGTCACAAGGTACTCTTTAATTGAATTAACACTACTTCTTTCGATACTGGCCTAAATTGCATGATACTAAATGACTTTATTTAAATATATAATTACAGTGAAACTGACCGTCTCATTTCTACTTTTGCGTGAGCAGAGCAGTTGATGCATGGATTTCTATAAGGCCTCTCTAATCTGCACTGGCTTAATGAGATGTGCAAGAGCCTGGTCAAAACCTAGGCAGCCGTTCAAGCACAGAGTTCTATCTGGACAATAGTAAGGTTTTCTTAAGCAAAAAGATTAAGTAAGTTTCTCAATAGCTGCTTTATTAGGTAATTCCCATCTTGGAGCTGGTTTTTACTTCTAGTAAAACATGTTATATTCTCCAGTCTTTTCTGGGAATGAATTCCACATTCTAACATAGTTTATTTAATGGGATGAAGGTTTACAAGATGAAGAGCAAATGAAGGGTTTGTGATTGAAAGAGTCATTACTAACACATGTATATAAAAACAAAACAAAAAACAGAAAAACAACAAAAAGATTCTTCATATAAATAAGCTAGTGGAATGTAGGCTTGTCCAAGACAACTTAATTTGACTTTTCCAGGCTCTTCTAATCAGTGTTTTTATGAAGTTTCTTACTAACTTGCCAAACATTTTATGTCTCTCAGAACAATTTGAATTAAAGCTTCTCTGTAGAGAGGTGCAAACAAACACTGACTTACATTATGGACTACAATGAAGCACTTTCTCTCTATTTTTTTTTTTTTTTAAATCGTAGGCTAATGTCCCAAATGAGCACTGGCCATCCTTGGTTCAGGAGGCAACAACTGAAGCTTTGAAACTCTCATCCTGCCCCTTGGCATCTCTCCTGCAAGCACTGCTACAGTATAATCGCAAAATGGGAGCAAGGTATTTGTGATCTATTAAGCTTAAATGGAAAACACTGTCCAGAGGTATAAGTGGTCATTATGCCTGGATCTAACTCCAAGACCTGAAAGAAAAATGAAAACAGGAACTAATTCTTGAAGTGACTTTAAAAGGGAGGGTGGAGGAGAGGAGGTTAGCAGTGTGGGGAACTGAAAGCAGCAGAATCTTCCTTCTCTTCTCAAAAAAACTGTAGATGACCTTCACACAAAGAGAAAAACAGGTCTAAGCTTTTTTTAATAGCATTTAATCTAAATAAATTAATCCGAAGAACTATAAAGTCCTCTAAGATCTTGTTAAATATCATGGTAGATACAGATATCATTATGCTATCACTATTTCTGGGATCCATTTTACTTTAATTCTAAGTCAAGGTTCCTGTCCATTTCTGAACAGCCAGGTGCTCGTTTTCCTATTGAGGAATGGGAGGAAGACTGAGGTTTGAAGTGGAGACATTGAATCCCCTACTGTATGGGCCTGGCTATTAAGTCAAGGTTTTTCTTGCAGATTTTTTAGTTAAGCTACGTAAGACTGGAAAATTCTAGATGTTTTTTTATAGATAATTCTAACAAACTAGATTATCCAGGTTCTGAGATGGCTTAATTTCTCCATGAGCTTTTAAGAAGGTGACAGTCTAATGTAATTGTGACAGTTGTTGTTTATAATGAAATTGGACTGGAAACTTGTGTAGTCAATTAAAATCCTTTTTAATTTAATTTCAAATATTCACTTAGTTGAACAATTGATTAGATCTTGTGATAGATCTATCAGCCAATATGCTTCAAAATCCTGTAACAAGAAATTCATCTTAACTACAAATAACAAAACAGAAACAGATGTAACCTCTCAACACTTTGTTAAATCACAGTGTAATGGAAAATCACGTTTGATATAAAGGACAGAATTCTCAAAAGCCAAATCTGATTGTGTACCACTGAGTGAATCCTTAAACTTAATTGCAAGTTTTTGCCACATTTCTAATAATGTGATGAATTTAGAAAAAGTCTTTGTTAGCTACAAGCTGGCAGTTTTAGAAGGTAGTATCAGCCAAATAAGGTTTAAAACTCTTTATGGTACTCTATTAAAAAAAAAATCCCTCTCTGCAATTTCACATCTTGCCCCTGTGTTTTACAGGAACTGTAGTACGTTTTGTAAGTGCCTGGATTAAATGTTTGTGTATAATATTAAATTCCATTGGGATTATTAAGACTGATCATAATAGCTACTTCTCACAGGAGCATCTGTCCTCCAAAAGATTGATTTTGTAACTCTTAAACAAGAGAGTGTCTGCTGTACTGAAGTCATTTTCAGCAGATACTGAAATCAGAAGTTTTGCTGAGTTCACAGACAGCATGTTTATCTTGTTACTGTAGCACTTATAAAATCTGGTTAGTCACCAGTTAAAGCACTATCCTGAATGTAATTTACTAAATGTAATAATTGGGGCAGTATTCCTTAGCATTCCAGCTGAAAACGAACTTTCCAGATGCAACTACATATCCAACAACGGAACGCACAACTCAGCTTCCTCTCTTTCTTGGGGGGTGTGGATACAAGGACCTTCCCTTACGTAACTTCTGGTTATTGTTGCTTACCGTCGGATGTTGGTGTGTTACATGCAACCTAGTCGGTGAAATTTTGCAGTTGATTTGGATTGGGTTTTGGTTATCCTTCCAGGGAGACTCGTCGAATGTTGGAAAGAGTGGTCTACCAACCAGGGAATCCAGAATCCATAGTGTCAGTGGCACGCTGGTACCTCCTGCAGCATCTGTATGCCAAAGATGATTACGAATTAATAGATGTAAGACAGTCCATTTCATATAGAAATTCACAATACTCAATGGAAACTGATTGCTTTTTAACTTGTAAGTGGGGTAGAGAGAAGCTAGGGAAGTGGTGGCCCTCCTGTGCTACAGGTTGCAGTGTTCAGGATTTCCATGCTGACGAAACACAGCTCATTTTGTATTCAGTTTGCTTGAAAAGTCTTCTCTCCCTCCCTGCAATACTAATGAAAATCAAACAGTAAAATCTCTCCGTAATACAGATTAGAAAGTTCCACTAGTGACTCTCATATCAGTAGATATGAGAACCATTTTAACAGAATTTTACCTGAATGTGATAATGCAGTCAGGAATGTTAATTTCCTCTAGCCTGTCTGGAACAGTGTGGTATGCCTTAACCCAAAAGATCTGAGCAGTAGCAGGCTATACTTTCTGTACGTAATTTTTTTTTTTATCTGTGATAGTACCTTTTTTTTTTTTCTCATAGTAAACGGTACACTATTTTTTATTCAGAGTGCTCTGCAAATTTATTTGGTCAAATTCACAAATCTGCAAAGTGAGGTAAAAGGAGGTGGTTAAATTTGGCTCGTAATTGGAATCACTTTGCTTACTCAAACTCGGAACATTCTCTTAGTAATCTGAACACTCCTTCCACTGTGATGATGGGCTCTTTTGTTCTGGATAACAGTGAAATGTTAAATCATTAACAAGATAAACCTTAAGTAGGCTTGGCATTGGTAAAAATCCATACACAGACAAAGATTCATTTAGAAAAAAAATTAACTAGTGAGTTGGGGTGATCCTGATATGATCTCCTTATACTTGCTTCTGCAAAGTCGTCTGTACTCTCTACCAGTGAGTACTATACAAATACTGACTAGAGTTAATATTTACTTGAGTCTACTTAGTGTTTATCATTTTAAATATGTATAATGTAACTAGATTACAAGAGAAGTCCCAGAAGCTTGTAAAGATCTGTGAGCATTAGGCTGTCAGAGGAGATGTTTTAACTAGTAGAAAAGTTTGCAAATATGACGTGTGGAAAGTAAACGGTGAAAGGTTAAATTTAAGTGGGGGAGGCAAACAGAAACCTTGGCAGTTTTGTTTAAGTAGGTGCACAGAAAGCTTCTTTTTGACAAATTCAGATTTATACAAATGCTCTAGCAGGGAACAAGTGTGCAGTGGCAGGGAGATGGGTCTCAAGCAGCTCCGCTTGTTTCATTGCTGGCAGGGAACTTACTTACCAAGCTGACTTAAAGCCTCAAGTAACACATGGTGCTACTCTAGTGCATTGCAAGTCACTACATGTTTAGTGGGTCACTAGAGAGTGGTTTGTTTGTTTTTTTGTTTGCTTTTAAGTGAATAATGTTTTAAGCAAGCTGATGTGTAACGTTCATGTTTCTTATCTGGACTTAAGGGTTACTTAAATCTCTCAGGGAAGCTAGGTAGCAGAAATTAAAATGTATTTGAGATATCCAGTAAAATATACCAACCCTAAACTTACAAAATTCTCAATTTTTCATTGTTTTATTTCCTTGTAGGTACTTGTAGAAAATGCCAAAGCTAATGGGGATGTTAGAGCTCTGGAACTAAACAAGAAATTGTCATCAAGTGCCTAGTATATACTATCTGAAGAGGAAAATATTCTACTCAAGCAACTTAATCAGGCCATTCTTCAGGAGTATGTGTGGTTTGGGCTCTTTTGTTTATATCCAGGTTTGTTACTTGTTGCCTCAGCTGCAGCTTTCTCCTTAGTTTCATTGTTTCTTTTTTGTTTTGTTTTTTGACATGGGTCTCACCATAAGATACATTTGGCTTGAAAGAAAAGCCCTGAATTTTGTTTTTGTTTCCTTCCTCACTAAAATGTCAGAACTGCTTGCAATGGGGTCTACGTGTTTTCTATTTCCCCTTGGCCACACACAAAGAAGTACAATATTAACTGCATTGGCAGTGATGCAAGGTTGAAAAGGTTTCTACATTTTCTTTTTTTTTTGTGGAACGGAGCCTTACTGGCTAATTAACAGCAAACTTTTCTTCCCTCACAAGTATTATAAAACATATAGAAATTTAAAATGCCTCTATCCCTTCAATATATTTTGTTTTGATGTTGAGACCCAAATCCACTTGGAATTTCATATGTGGTGTCAGTTTATATGCTTTTTTTTTTATGTTTTTTGTTACCTAACTTTAATTGCAGCAGTGTATCCTTGACTGCAGGCTTCAGTAAATGTTCTCATCAAGAAAAGCTTGTGATCATCAGGGACAGGGTCATATTTATAACTGTGTATAACAGGCTGTATTTATGTCTTGTTAATTCTGCTGCTGACTGCTTAATAGGATGAATCATGACAGTGGTTCTTAATACGTGATGTTATTTTGCCTTGATGTACATGAAAATAAAAATAATAATAAAGCAGTGGTTCTAATCTGTTAGTGTTACCATTAGCAATTTTCAAGCTGTTGACAAGAGAGTCACGATAGCTGTCCGTTCCTGGTTGATACTTTCTGTTTGACGCTACGTCTAGAGAAGTCTTAGAATGGTGAACATCCCATAATAGAGGAGAGCAGGCACTTCCAAGGCACGCAGTGTGCTGCTGAAATAGTGGGGTTCGATTCAATTCACAGCTGGTTTCAGGACCATTTGCATCTCGCCTAAAGAAAGCGGGATGCTGAGCTGGGGTGAGGGATAACTGCAGCCCCCACCCAGAACATCTTGGCTACCAGTCACGCACAGTGATGCATGGAGAGCAGGTGGGAGCCACAGGTTTGCCACTGTCATTTTTAAGCCAGAAAACTGAGCTCAGTAGGCAGGATTTTCTACCCTGTGGAGGTGAGCTCTCTGAATGGCAAGAATCCCTCCTCGTCTCCCACACTTTGGTTCTCCTACCCACCTCAATGCAAAATACCTTACTCTAAAAAGGTTTTTTTTTGATAAATTTAGATGGTGGTTGCCTTCACAGCCTGCTGACGTAGTCTAGAATTATCATTAACTGCAAATATTAAAAGGGAATATTGGAAAAGCCAGACTCGTGACTCTCAAAACTAGCTGTAGCTTTTTTTAGCTCTCTGCTATTAATAGCCTTAAGCAGTTCTTACAGCCTGTAGTTCATATCCCTGTGTATGGTTTTGGTATTTATGCCTCCTGCTGTAGTGGTGGGAGAGCCATCATACTCAGAAAATTAAACAGCCCGAAAGCATATCACATGCCCTGTAGGGAAAAAAAACAACACATATCTCTACCACCTACTCAGTGAAGAGCATTCAGGGAACCTGAGTTTGAAATTACGCTTCTGTAAAACCAAACAATAAGAGGTAAAAAATCTTGCTCTCCTCAATAATGTGCAGCCTCTACGAGATCAGTACTCATAGAAGGTGTGCTGTACCACTGAAAAAATGGGTGAATTCATGGGGGCTGAGACAGGCCCATATTTTATGCTGTTCTAGAGCTCAGTTTCAGAATTCAAAGTACTATACAAAGGCACATAAGCATTGTTGAAATGAAGAACTGAAAGCTGCTTATGAATTTCGCTGACTGGAACGCCATACATTTGGCTGCTACTAATGTAAAGGAAAAAAAAATACCCGAATTATACTTTTGTTTTATTATGTTGTCTTACGCTGGAGGCAGAATGGAATGAGATCTAATGAATCTCAAGGTAGAACTTCTGATTACTTCAGTTATGAAGAACTTTGTATGCTTACATTTCTTTTTACATAACTGTGAAGAAAAAGGCTTGCTTCTGAGAGTTTTGTTTACTTGGGTCACTCATTTGTTTCATTCTCTGTATTTCTTTTGCTAATTTGGATTTCTTTTCAACTCCTGACTTTCTCTCAAAATGGTATCGTGAAGTACAGTGGGTAATTACATTAATTTAAAGTAGTCTTCCCTAACCTGAGAGCTTAACAATGCCACAAATGTTTAATTCTCTCTTTCAGATAGTTTTGAGTGATAAAGTTTTGCTTTGATGAGCATCTGTCATATATAAGAACACTTCATCATTTTAGTAAGTAAACAAACTGGAGAACTGTTTTAAAGATGCACAAATGCAACTTTACAATGAAAAGTTGCATCCACGGTCTTGCAGTCCAGTGGAATGTGGTTATGGATGTCTTTTCTCCCAATTAATTTGCTATCTATTGAATTAACAGCTGACAGTTACATGACTTTTTACTGTTCTCAGGGATCGTTCTGAGTTTGGTCACAGTAAGCTGTAATAAATACTGAGATAATCCCTTTACATCACTCAAACAATAGCAATGCTCCGAATATATATATTCCTGTACGCACTGAATTTATAATTGCACCCCCAAGCCCTTCTAGTAGAATCACACAACTCAGTATTTGATGTTGCTGATTTCCTACTGCACGTAGAAAATGTGACAAATGCAGAGCAACCCAAAACTCTGCTCAGAAGAGCCTGGCCTCAATGAAAATGCAGAAATACTGTGACTTTGGTTGCTGGTTTGTTTGTTTTGTTTTGTTTTGTACAAGAAGTGATCATTTTCTAGGACTTTTTAGTTACTGGAGAAACTTCTAACATACCAAAGTTTCTCCCAGCAGGGGCGAACATGATTAATTGCTGAAGTAGAGTTCCCTACTGACTGCATCAGTTCAGTTTCAGCAACCATGCTGTGCAGGTTTGGCTTCTTAAGAGACACCACCTGGAATCCGTGGTTTTGAGAAACCTCTTTTTCTGTAGAGCAAGAAGCACAGGAGCCTTGAGACAGGAGGTTATCTCAGTCTTCTTGAATTTCCTTCTCTTAGAGACGGATGGTGTTAGGCCTTCGGGAAACAAATGTTACAGTGTAAAAATTCATTTTCCTGTTGCAATTGCACCATGACTGCCTTATTTTGCCTCCTTGCTAAAGAACTCGTACTAGCCTCTGTTGGGAAATTACAGTGATATGTTCCTTTAGCTCTACTCCCATTTTGTTTCCTTATTTACAGATTTCTTGTGTTTTTGTTTGTTTTTTAGGTAAAGCAAAATTCATGATGTCGGTTACATTTTTGAGTACTATACTACTAACAGCCACTTCATTTAGTAAAGCAGAATAGATGAGAAATAAGCCTCCGTAATAATGCATCTGGTAACAATTAACTTGCATTTTAGCACACTTGTGCCTGATTTATTAGCAACTTTTAATGACCCGGTAAGTTCTGACAGTCAGTCTAAGTCATGCATCAGTAGTATTCTGATGCCACGTTTCATGATGTTATTACTCCCTACACATCGGAGCTGGAGGAATGTGCTAGGGCTGATTTTAATGTTTACACCAATCTAAAACCAATATAGCTTATGGCAGGACGGGGCTAACACTGCTCAAGGACTGAGTAATAGGTTTCTTAAAGTCCTTGTATGAAATCCACTTGCAGAATTCTGAAGTCAGTCCCTAAAAAATCGTGTACTTTTTATTGTGAAATTGATACGAAATGACTGTCGGTTTTACAGAGCTGTTATTTTTCTGTCTGCACAATGTGATTAGTCACAAGAACATCCTGCAGAGACAGGGGAAAACAAAGGCGGGTGTGTCTAAAGACTGCTTCTTTTAATCCAGCTATGCTTCTCACTGGAGACAGCACCTGCAAGTGTTGATGAGGATTTGCTTTTGGAGTTCATTCTTAAGGGAGGTCACTGGCTTTGTATCTTCGAGTCTCTCTCTGATTCTTCTTCTTTTCCAGCTTCAGCTTTGTGTTCTGTATTTGTTTGAGCAGCTCCAGAGACTCATGAATAGATTGAAATCCTGGTAGAAGAATAGGAACAATTAATTAAATAGTGGTTGCTTTCAATACACTAAAATATTATGTTTTTTGTTTTTTTTTCTTTGCAGAGGTTTCTGACCCACGTGTAATTCAGAGCACATCAAACCCAATCTATTTCATCATTTTACTGAATACCATAGGCATGTATTAGCAGCTTAGGGTTGCAAACTCCTTGGTATAGGATTAGTATCTTCCAATGCACTGGACAATACCAAGCATGACAGAAGTAAACTATAACTGACATATTTGTGGTCTGGAGTTAAGAAAAAGCTATGTCTATGTTTAAAACCAAGGGTACTGTTAGCTTTTGAAGTGTAATGTTCTTCTGCTGAGCACTGATTTTTATTTCATTCATATATTTGAGTGTGCAGTCCCTGTTTTGAATCACTCCTATCGATGAGCTTGGCAGCAGTGCCTTTAAGTACAGGTGTGTACGAGCGACCACATTCCTGCAGCACCCTTGGGGTCTGCAGACTGGGTTTAAGTGCTTGCCCAGCACACCTTTCCCATCTTGTCCATCGTACAGCCTCACAGCTCGTAGCCAGCTGTGCGATTTCTGCTGGCCTGGCATCTTACTGAGAGAAACTCGGCATCTGCAATCAGATAACCAGCTGGTATCTCGAAGGTAATACAACGGCAAGATGGCCAATTTCAGGAAAACAGATACAGGCACGGCTGATCTGCAGTCTGCCCACCTGCAGGCAGCAAGGTTTGTGCCGTGGATCTCCAAGAGTTGTAGCCACTATGAATAAAAATCACGTTTCATCTGAGATGGGCACTGGTTTTCCATACACAGCTGGGAGAGTGGCAGCTCAGCCTCGCTTGCCACGCATGCTTTGTATATAGCTATAGAAAAGAAATGGGAGTGTGCAGATGCGGTTATTTTTTTTTCTAAAAACAGAAGTGCAGAGCACTGTTATTGAGCTGCAGTACAATTAAACACGGTTGGTAAAGAATGGAAAATTAAGCTGCTGTTAGGTAGCTGTTTCCATTTTGCAGTAACCTTCAGGTTAACACAGTAATGCTTTGCATTTGTCCGGCATGTCATATAGGTGGTTCCTTCTTGGCAAGAAAACTGACTAATGGTGGATTAAAGTTAATTCTTGTCCTCTTTTTTTTAAAGTGCTGATAGTAACATGATGGTTCATTACTTTTTTTTTTGAACACTTGTTTATCATGGATTAATTTTGACACTGCTACACACACTAGGTAGCGTTCAATGAAATCACTGCATCGGGTTTCAAATCTTATAAATTCTGAACACGTCTGATTTCCAGGATGCTGATCTGTGCTAAAGCCCAAGCAGCTGTTGAGACCATTTATAAACTGCTTCGGTGCCCTTCATGCTGCTCTGCACCTCTTCTGTGGCCTTTTCTTCCCCTTTTGGGGGATCAAACCCTGCTAGACTGCCGTGGGAAGGAGGAATCCGTGGACTTGAGTTTGAGGGCAAATAAGGCCAAAGTTCTGTGTAAACAGATCTCTTCTGTGGCTGATTTCTACAGGCAGGAATCAGAAATAAAGAACTGTTGCTAACACGCCAGAATATTACCCTCTGAAATTTCTCATCCACAGCATTCCTTGGGATGCTGCCTCGTGCTTAACTGGGGGGAACCTGGGCAGTCAATCCTCCCTGTGCCACGCTCCACGAAGGGTTGGTTTGTTACAGCTTTGGAGCCAGGCTCGTAGGTGGGCTGCGGAAAATGAAGGAATTGGAACTGAACGAAGGAGCTGGGGTCCTCGATCACAGACAGCTTTGGAGATGAGAACCAGATGCCTGAGTTTCAAGTGAGAACACGTAAGATGTGAAGCACTTGTGTAATGACTTTCAGCCATCTGTTCCCTTGGAGAGACGGGCTGAGTGGTTTTTCGGATAACCTGACATTTCCCTTGGGTTTCCATTATCAGCTGCAAGTAGATGGTATTGCAACGGGTTGAGTGACGCAGGGTGGTTTATGGCAGGCAGAATCATCCTTTAGAAAGCGTTGTGCTTTGTGCTTTGTGTCAGGTAAAGGACTTCTAAGTGCTGTGGAAGGTTGAACGGCCAGAATCAGCTCAGATTGGTACAGTGCTCATGTTCTCAGAATTACGTTTGAGGTGACCCTACCTATAAGAAGCAGCCACCGTGCACTCAGCAGTGTTATCCAAATGCTTCCCTGTTCATTTGTGTGAAGTGTGGCCCGTGGAGGGTGTTTGTTACACATCCAGGGGCCTCTTTCTCCAGCTGCTGTTAGCTGAGAGTGGGGCACAATGGACGGAAATGATAGAGACCATCAAACACGTCCACGGGAGCAGGACCTGTGGGAGAAAGCAAGACTTGCACCTCCCAGCTAAGGGGGAGGGAAAGAAATGAGTACCCTAAAATATTTGGAAAGCAGGTCATGAAATTGCCTTTTAGGTGTTCTGGCCATCAGACCCCTAGGGAAAGAAAGCAGCCGTGTGTGAACGTCGTGCTGGCTGCTGGCAGTGCAGGTAGGCTGACCCAGGCATGTAGAGACGACACCTCGCTGACTGGGGCTCGGGACAAAGTCCCGTTAAGGTCCATCTCCCTTTACTGGAAAGTATTTTCTGCAGCAGTAAGTTGCTGTACAAATTTATTTAAAAAAATTAACTACATTCAAGACCGTTCTCACCTGATCTGTATTCATTTTGGATTTCGTCAAGCTCCTTCCAGATCTGTCGTTCAAATCTGGTGATTCTTGCGTGCAGGTTGTTTTCATCACTTCTCACCTGGTGCTTGTATCTCTCTGGTTTCTCTGCTTGTTCTAGTTTCAGTGACAGAAGCAGAAGCTTTTCCTCTATCTTCCTTTCTGCCGCTTCCTTTAAATGCACAGAACAAGTTCACGGTAAGACGCTTTAAGTATTTAACCTGACATTAACCTGACACCCGCCGTCCTTGAATCCAGTGTCGCTGCCTCATCCCCGGAGTAACAGCACCGCAGGAGTGCAAGCGAGTTCTGGTACCCCGGAGGGAATGTCAGCCCTCTCCTCCCCAGCAAAGTAGAACCGGGGAAAGGGCTGGGCCAGGACGGAGGTGATTTTATTATTTCATTTATTCATTTATTTTAAATCCAGGGGTGCCCTTCGCGGCACCAGACGGGGGGTTCAGATGAGCCATTTCAGGTTGTTTTCAGGCACTGACGCCAGTTTCCCAGGCTGGAGGCACATCCCCTGCTCAGACACCTGGAGTAAGGAGGGCGAGCCCCAGGCAGCTGGGTCGGGAGGTGACCAGCCGTCCTCTCCCTTTGGAGCCCAGCATGGCTCTTGGAGGCCACTTCACCTCCCCAGAGACAAGCTGATACCTGAGCTGTGCAGTTGCCCACCTGCCCGTCAAGTTGCACCGCGTCCTCTGGCCAACTCCTGGTTTGACCATCGCTGGTCCAAATGGTCCAAACCCTCAGGTCTTCTGCGGCCCTGGTGGCTCAGGGACTCCCGTAGGCCCAGGGCAATGCCAGGCTCTGCCTCTCACGGAAGATATCTCCAAACCTGGCAGGCTTGTTTGCACCTGAACAGGGCTTGGGGCGGTGCTGAAAAGATACTCTGAGCACCCAGGGGCTGAGCTGCGTGTTTTTTTTTGTCAGGGGGGAGATGCCCAGAAGACCACCGGCTGCTCCACAGCACTGCATTCACGCCACAGTAAATGCTCTCCTTATTATTCAGTGCCAGGAGGTGGCTTTGAGAGCTTTAAGTCCTGTTAACGCCACGTTGCTTGGCACTGTGGTCTCCCAGAGGAAAGAGTAGCCCTGTATAACTGGTGTGTTTTACCAAAAACAACCACAAGAACTCTGTCGGTGGAGGCAGTGGGTTCTGCCAGTCGCTGTGAGGCAGTGCCTGAAAGGTCTGAAACGTTTCTAGTATGTGCCTGCACCAAGCGTTGGTTGTATTGGGTACGAGAGATCCTCAAGCAGAAAAAATAGAGATTAAAGTTCAGGGGTGTTTTAGTGCTCTTTTGCTTCTCGGTGTGGTCTTTGATCAGCAGTCTTCATCCTGGCACTGCGGCGTGGTGGTCGTATTTTAATCAGTTTTGAATGCTGAAGCTGAGCGAACTGCATATATCAAAGGAGGGAAAGCTTTTAAAGCTGTGGAGGAATTAATTAAAAGGCACTGGTCCTGTGCCAAGCACTAACTGCTGCTGTGGAATCCAAACTCGCTGCGTTTTAATATACCAGCCGCAGTATGGCGATGGGGTGTCTATATTTAAAAGCAGGCAGGATTTGCATAGAAGATCCCTTGCTATTCTCAGCTTGTCAAGGAATGACAGCTTGATGCTCGGTGGTGGCACTGATGCTCGTTCTGGGGCAGGAAACCACCCCTGTGCGGTACAGTGGGATTACATGAGTGAGAAGAATTACCATAACCAAGGAAAAGTGCATTTCCCGGGAAACTGCTGGGAGTTTTATCAGAGATACTAAAAATAAAAAAATAAAAAAAAAAATAAAAAGAAAAAACACTAAAAAAGCCCCAAGCCCTGCCTTTGCTACTGGCCCTGTTTGAGTCAGGAGTTGAACCTCACGGTTTCCTGATATCCCTTTGAAATAAATTATTCCTCAACTACACCATGTCCATAGTTCGTCATTTTGCTGGCCGTGTCCCGAGGCACCAGGGCAATTCCTGGGAGCCCCAACGGGCCAGCCCCGTGCCCGGGGGATGCGGCGGAGGAAAGCCTTACCAGCCTCTCCTTCGTGGCATTCAGCAGCTGGAGCCTGTGCTGGGCTTGGTCTTCAGAGCGTGTCAGCTGCGCCTCTGTCCGCTTCTGCTGATGCTGCATCTGGTCCTTGAAGTCGCTCAGAATGCTTGTCAACCTGAAATTATCATTATTCATTAACTAATTTATTTTTAGCAACGAGGCTTGAAGTTTAGTCGGTATTCTGGGGGAGTCTTTGAGTCATTTGAGTAAATTGAGTTACTCCAAAGCTCCTCGGTGGTGTCCCAAAAAGGCCTAAACTCAATTATTTTATTAATCCTTAACTTGGAGGTTGTGCGTACATGCCAAAATGTGATTCCTCCAGTGCGGTCTACTTTAGGAAAATACCCGAGGGCTGAAAAATGTGGATTTCCAACTTGAATGATCTTCATTGGAACCGGATGAAGAAACCGCACTGTCCCAAGCTGGACACCAGCTGTGTAGCTGAGCACCAGGGTGAGCAGCCAACCCCCCTGTGGTCTGAGAATCAACTTCATAAGGATCAAAGAAGTTTGTGAGTAAAAGCTTACAAACACGATGTGGCTGCCTTTGAACCAGCAGCTGGACAGAAATGTGAAGCCCTCCCCCAGTGCAGGCGGCACCTGGAGACACGGCAGGCCAGCGAGGCCAAGAAATGTCACTTGGGCCAGATATACAAACTCTCAGGCCAGAGAACTGTGTTTTCTTGAATTTTTTTTTTCAAAAAATTTGGTTTGATTTTCTCATGCTGCAGCTTGTAACTTATAGCACGAGCCATGACAAGCCGTGAATTTCGGTCCAAGTTTAGTCACACGTCTGAATTTTCATGCTTTTGCAGGTGACCTGAGCTCACAGGGAAAAAAAAAAAATAAAAATGTAATGCAGTTGTATTACTTTCCAACAGATAACTTTCATGCGAACTGTGACCACTTGAAACTTACTTGGGCTGAATTACAGATCAGCACCTTGCAAACATCGTAGAAACCAACAGGAAAGAGCAGGATTTTATAACCAGAGCTCACGCTTGCAGTACTAGTAATACTTGGCAGCACTTTTCAAAAGGGTGTTTGAGTGAAACCGTTATTTTTATATATATATATATATGTCAAGGGATTGGTAACAATTTTGCATCGGTCTGATGAAGTGGTAATTACCATCGGCAGCCAGTGTAAATGTGCCAAACAAATTAATGATAACAGAATTTCCCGAAGTGATAACGTCTCTGCAGTTTGTTTGCTATGGGTAGTGTCTTACCAAGATCGTGTACACAAGCGGCTGTTAGGCCGGTTTATTACTCATTTTAATCATTCTAAGATTGTGTTTGTTTTTTTTTTTTTTAACAATATAAATTTGAAATATTGGTTTTGCCATTTATAAACCTAACGTGCATATGCGAACTTGCACACACTTTACTTCCTGGAGTACGAGCCTTTGCTTCTGAGAAAATGAAATGATTTTGTGAAGTGATGCTCTGTAGAGGCCACTACTACCTGCCCTGAGGTTACTGAGGGCAAACTTGAGGTCAGTAAGCAAGCTGATAATTGCAAGAGGTGTAGTTCTGCTCAGCCAGCGGATCAGGCAATAACGGGGCTCGTACCTCATCAGATAGGCCTTTCGTGTAGTTAATCATAGATTAACTATAATCTATAATCTATAGTTAATCATAGATTAAC
This sequence comes from Oxyura jamaicensis, assembly GCF_011077185.1. Taxonomy (NCBI): domain Eukaryota; kingdom Metazoa; phylum Chordata; class Aves; order Anseriformes; family Anatidae; genus Oxyura; species Oxyura jamaicensis. The sequence goes on along the minus strand of NC_048926.1, from coordinate 81,559,756 downwards.
TACATAGATTTTCATCCTCGAGGCATAAAATGAGGTACGATTATGCTGTTTTTGTTAGCATTATTGAGAAAAAATAATAATAATTAAAAAAGATCAGTATTTTAATGGGTAAAGTGGAATTAAGCACGTATGACTATTGATGGTCAGTTTTGTTCAGAGGTTCAAAATCAAATTCCGTGTGGGGAGTAATACATGCAGTTGGCACGTGACTTAGCTCTGCACGCTCTGAACTTGGGAAAGAAGGAATTAAAAGGATCTAAACTTAAAAATGAATTATTTGGGAGCAGTGATTAGGCAAGTTGGAAAACGTGGCCAAAACGTGGTGGTTTAGCAGCACCCTGTTTGGCCCCGCTGGAACACCGTCTTAAATTGCCATTCCTCCCACGTGGGGCTCACACAATTACATCTCAGGGGAGCGAGAGAGACTGCAGATTTGCCATAGTCTCGGGTCCAGCAAATCCCTGAAATATTAATAAGGGGATATTTGTGGGTATTCAGTAAGAGCATCCTCCAGCACTGCTACAATAAATTTTTGTGCATGAGACTCAATCTATTGACGGGTGAGCTGGCTTTGTACGGCTACTCCTAAGCTAACCGGCCTGGAGAGAGAAGCATCCAGTCCCCTGATGGCGAAGGTCCACATGACCTAGGGAGTCCTGAAACGCTTTAAAAATTCATCAGGTTTTCAGTAACAGTATCAGTTTGCACTTCCACAATACCAACTGCCAGACTGCAAAAACTGCTGGTTGGAGACGGCTGCGTGTCAGCTGAAGAGGCAGCTCCGGGCTTCAAAGCTGATCTAAACGTGCCAGCTTGTAAGTGGAAGCTCCAGTCTGTTCCAGCAAAAGAGGTTAAATTTGATTTCAGCTCTTTAAAAAGGAAGCGTAAATCTGGTGGAGTTTTAAAGGTGCAATATGGGAGAAGACAGACATATTTCCCAAAGAGCATGCTATTTTAATTAAAAGTGATATTAACTGGAATAGAATCTCAGCATTTTGATAAATAAGCCTTTTGGATTTCACGTTAAAAGACAGACTCAGGGCCTTGAAAGCCATCCCTTTCAAGCTTCCTTTTTCTGTTGACAGTTTCAGTAAGCTCCAATTAACTTTTGAGAAACTCAGCATTTACTTCCATTCAGTTTTCCAATTTCCTTCTTTTCTGGCATCGTTCCCTTTTTCTTTCCCTCTTAATTTGTTTTTATTTCCCGTTCCTCTCACTTTGTCTTCATTCTCATTCTCTGTTCTCCATCCCTCTGTAATTCTTCGTCTTTTTTAATTTATTTTTTACTTCCCCACTTTAATTCATTCCCCATTTTAGCTGTTATTTCCCCGATTTCTTTTCCTGTCCTCTTGACAGGAACATTTTTGCGTTTAAAGCCCTAGCATATTTTTAACTCTGAACGCAATTCAGACAAATCACCATTCAAATACCTCGACATTTTAAGGAGTGGGTCTCTTCCCTCTGAAATACTCTTATTGCGGTATTATTATAATTAGATTTTCACCTGCTTGTGCTGGTTCTGCTTTTTAGTGCTGGGCTGTTCTGCATTGTTCTGGATATGGATGCTGCATACTTTCATTCATTGCATCCCTCAGTGGAGCTCCCTCCTCCCTAAACCTCACCGAGTTCAAAATGACACTCTGAAAGTACTTTTGCAGCTAGAACCGGAGAAATATCCCTCACGAGAAAGAAATAGAAAATTACAAATCCGAGGGCACGTGAAGCTGTGCAGCTGCTTAAGCCCTTGGCTCCATCCCTGGCTTGTCCCTGCCACCTCCCTCCACCAGCAGCACCCGCACCCCTGGCTGCTCTCAGAAACGGGCAGGCTGAGCAAATGCATAAAGAAAATGTCTTCTGCACGTTCGGCAAGTCACAAATTAGCCGCAATTATAATGGTAAATAGCGTCTTTGTATTCGGTGCCTTTCTTTTAAGCGTGGAAAGGTAATTGGTTTCATACCTTTCTTCCTACAAGGTGGCATTTAGTGCCTCATTGTAACAATTAGCTTGCAAGACAATGTACTTTCATTATGTATTTTCGTTATTTCATGGCATAGATCTTCATTAACCTTCTCTTAGTGTTTTGAATGGATGTTAATTAAGGGGTTTGTTTTGCTGTTTCATAGCAACCTGTTCATCATATTAAAGAATCCAGGGTGAATTATCATAATGAAAAACCCTCCGTCACCTACTTGAAATCCAGAAGTTGCAATTTGTGATGTTGATCTCCCTGGACTGTCTTTAAATTAGAGCTTTGATCAGAGTTGGACGTCTCTATCTTGCCTAATAGCCGCGTTACCTAATGAGAATTCAACAGAGAACACCTTTATGAGCCAGACTATAAGCACTTATATTTAAATATGTATTATGACTGCAAGAGTGGAAAAAAAAACAAAAAAAAACACAACCCACCAACCAACAAAAAAAAACAGCTAACATGAAGAGCTCTGAACTCTCTCACAAATAATTACACTCTGCAAAGACAGACTTGAGCTCAAAGTCACCAAGGCTGCAAGACCAACCAAAGTCAAAGGCTTTGAGGAGACGGGCTTTTCTATTAAATTCAGGGATATTCACTTATTTATCTTTTGTGCAAGTTTGTATCCAGCACCAATTGTGCTCCTTCTCACCCAGAGCAGAGGAGGGAGGAGAGTCGGCATCTGTGGGTGACACGGAGGCCGTGCCCGCTATGTAAAGGGATGCTGGATGCACAGATGCTTTTGGAAGGTGTAGGGCAGAGTGATGCAGGAGGCTGGGATCCACCAGAAACCCCTTTCTTGCATGGCCTCACCTTCCACGAGGCACAGCCTGGGCCAAGGCACTTGCTGCATGCAGATGCTTGATCCCAAAGGGCAGTCTGACCTGACGGGCTTGTGACCCAGCCTGCCTTTCCCCAGCTTATTAATAATTTAGAGAGGATGCTAGATCCCAGCGGTGTTCCTCAGTGATTTTACACTAAGCGAGGCCAGAAAACACCCTGGTGAGAGGATGCCCTCAACTCTTTGGTAGCTGTGGCACATCCACGTCAAAAGATTGCCACCAAAGACTCATTTGCTGTCTTGGTACCCTATCCCTTTGCAGCAGAATATGGCTCTTTTTCAGTCCTTTCCTTGGCTTCTGTCCTGCAGTCACATGAGAATAACTTTTCCCACTTCACCTGAGAAAGCATCATGCCTTGTGTCTATGCTGCTTTGTGTGCCGTTGCACATGACTCTGACATGCACATGCTCCGTTCCCCATTCCCAGGAAAGAAGAACATTTTTACATGTATTCAAGGAGACAGATGTCCAAATAGTGTCTTAGAATAGAATTCCAGGCAAAATACCTTCATTTAAACTGTCACGGGTAATTTTTCCTTGTAGAATAGGATGCATGGATAGGCAAGGTACAAAATGACTGGAACTCGTCTTGTGCAGCAGAAGATGAAGTCAAAACACGATAATGACTGGATGCCAAGTGCATGAGACTCTGAATGTCCCGTGCCTGCTCCCAGGCTCAGTCCCAGTGGGCACAGACAACATTTAGTTTGGGGCAGGAGCAGAGGCGTGTGTCGTGCTGCATGCTCAGGAAGCCCAACTTCCCAGTGAAGTTGGACTCTTGCGAGATTTTATTGCTAATGCTCCTGATTCTGTCAGAGGGCCTAAAACTGCTACTGGGTGCAGAGAACCTGTCACAAGAAGAGACCAGGTCAGAGGAATTGTGTGCAGTAACAACTGCTATTTGTTGCTGGCTTATGCTTTCTATGGAAAAAAAATAAAATAAAATAAAAATTTAAAATAAAATACCCAGAGTCACCACTCCTCAGGTATTTCACTGTGGGCTTCTGCACTCACCATCTTCTCAAAGCCACTCACGGAACACTTGAGGGTAGCGTGGAGGCTGTAAATCTCCTTATCGATCTTCTGGACCTCATGCCTGACCATGCTGATGTCTCCTGATAGCTTTGCAATACTTGCCTCGCATCTGCAATCAGAGACAAGAGATCTGCGTGGAGACACGTGAGAACAGTGATGGGGAAGATCAGATTTGGAGCCACGACAGGCAAAAACCTTTCTGTTTCATAGGAAGCATTTGTCCCTTTGTACTTAAACTCCTTCAGGTGCATTCACCAAAACGTCTTGTCACGTGTGAAGTGGACAAATAAAGGATTTGAGAGTGACGGCATTGATTAATAGCCAAGTGACTAAAATTCAGTGGTCTTCCCTTTTCAGCTTCTATCTTCATTGCACCTGTACACATTGCATATGTACAATGTATGCATATATATTAACATATATACTTATTTTTTTTTTTCCACAGGAGGATTATTTTTGTTAGCTTGTTTGTAAATATTCACATAACATTGTAAAAATATTCAAACTGAGCAAGCCGATGCAGCCTTGTGCCTCTGGGAGGAGAGGAGTGACAGAGGGCCCCCTGCACATCTGCCCCCCAAGTGTGAGCAGCATTAGAAACAAGATTATGGCAACAAATATCCTCATCGATTCAGTGTGTGCACCACACGAAGCACCTCTTAACATTAAAAAAAAAAAAAAAAGAATAGAAATTGAATAACAAAAACAGCTAAGTTTTAAAATGCCAGAGAAATTATCCTCCAAAGTGGATAATTCACAGAATAAAGCCAGTGCTGTTGACAGGTAAAGGATGTCAAGAGAAATTGTGGCAGTTCAAATAGACCAGCTTTCTGTCATCGCCTGATGATGCTGAGGTATTGTGGTACTCCTACAGTGCCTTCACATCAAGCAAGTCGAAGAAGCTTCTGCAGGTAACAGAGGCTTTGTACACGCACAGACGGAATGAGGCTGCCCTGGAGTGCGGGATTAATGCGCCAGGGTCGGAGGAGCAGGGACCCTGCGGGAGGTGTAGCCACCAGACCTCCTCTACCCGGGCACTGTGTCGGTGCTGTGCATGGCTCTGTGCCTTGCTGTGGTTTGGTGGGTTGAGTCCTGCAGTGAATGGGGTTCCCTGGGACTTGCTTAAATCCTGCTCCAATCCATGGTTCACGTGGGAGGTGTGCGACAGCTCGCAGTGAGGTCCCTGTTTTCCAGGCACAGAGATGGAAGCTGGGGAGTGTGCGAGGAGGAGCAGGACGGGCTGGGAAAGGCGCAGAAAAGTGCACCTATGAGATTTGCGTATAAATTAAAAAGAATAAAGTCTTAAAAGCCTCTAATGGTTGTACCAAAGGATTTAATTATAGGCAGGAATACAGCTGCCCGCTATAGAGTCAAGGAGCTTTACTCTTCACAGTCATGGAAGGAGCAGTACATGTTGGGGTATTTTATTTGGCCAAGTATTGCGTATCCTGAAGGGTCAACTAACTTCATGGGAACGCACCAATCTAGCACTAAGCTGGACTTTTCCTTTGAGCAACAGAAAAGTCCACAAGAAAAAGGAAGTATAATGTAAATGTCTGTGTAAAGTGCAATGTTTATTCAGTCATTTGTTGGTCAGGCTGATGAGAGGAAGTTTATAAGCAGTCAATATTTATAAGATGCGGTGCTTTCATTTTTCAGTTGATTGCCTTATTTTTGTTGCTCTAATATATGATCCCATTCCCAAAGGAACTATTGTTTCAATATATTTTGTGAATTTAAACAGAAATAAACAATATGGCTGGTGTGAGCTGTTCGCTGATGATGTTGAAGGCTGTTTTTTTCCAGCCACTGCTATCTGACACATCAATGTTTACGTGGTGTAGAAATGTAGTCAGAATGTCTCAGAGTCAATGGACAACTGCCCTAGTATTTGGCTAGAGGCCTTTGTCTGTCTTTCAGGGAAAGACAGAGAGGGAGAAAAGAGTGACACAAATTGAATTGTAAGAGCTAGTCCACATTAATCCTTTACATGTGGCAGAAAACAGGGAAGAATCATCTGCCTTGAGAAAGAGCATTGGTCCACTCAGCTTTATTTCATCCCAGATACTCTTGGATTAAGCTTAGGCTGCAAATCAGTAGGAAAACAGTCCTTGCAAGTTTGCATCGGGAAGATTTCTATTAAATCAAAAAATGTGAAACTTGCACCTTGTATCTCCAATCCACCCTGGGCTCTACTTGCTTATCCTGAGACTGAGGATCAAAGAAACATGAAGAACCCACATATACCATATAAAAATAAATGGGGCCTTAAGGCTTAGCTTCCATCCTAAAAAGATGCTGATGCTGTTGACTTCATGCTAATCTTAACACGTGGTTCCCTCTGTGCCTTTTTTTTTTTCCTTTTTTTTTTTTTTTTTTTTTTTCCTGCTCTCCCTTCATGTGTTTTGGTTTTTCTGCTGCAGGCCCATGATCCAGCACAGAAAATGGGAGTGAGCCTCAGTGTGCCTGGCAAGAGCAATAGGGAAATGCTGGGA
>NC_048926.1:81464694-81553009 GCF_011077185.1 Oxyura jamaicensis | reverse complement strand
TCCCTGCCAACTGTGGGGATGTATGGGCTTCAGCTTCTAGTTTTGGATTCTTGAGCCTTTCTTCATCAGTTTTGGAGTCCCTCAGCACCCTATGATTTTTTTTTTTTTTTTTTTTTCCTCTTTCTCCCAGTAGCTATACATGGAAATGAAGACATCTCTGGATTTCGTTTTTAGAAACTATACATAGATGTGTACTTTTCTTGGCCAGAAATTTTCCTCATCCCACCACCACAACCTTCCTGGTTCTTTTTTACACCACATCAGGTTTTCACTTCAGAAAGAGAACTCTGGACCCAGCACAGTATTCCAGTACCAATCTCTGTGCCAAGCACAGAGCTATCAAAATCTCCCTTTTGATCTCTGGTCCAAGACCATACTCCTGGCATTTCTGAAACTGCATCATTGTGAGAACTCACAGTCAGTTATTTTCCTACCACACTCCCCAAACTTTTCAGGGAGCGTTCAGGAACGGAGCACTCCCTCAATGGGTTTGTAAAACACATTTTTTATAAACCAGCCCCTGTGGCCCCTGATCCAGGCCATTCTCTGGTAACTGATGATTTGGTGTCACCTACAAATACCAGCAGTAGGGATTTTATATGAAAAGCATATCACTAGCCTCTGGAGAAACAAACATTAGAAACATGCCGGTTCAAGGGGCTTTCTTTCTTAAAGGCAACTTTTTCCAATATATTGGTTTAGAGAGATCCTACTCTGTGTATTCCCTTGATGTGACACAGCAGAGTTTCGTTTTCTCCTTGTTTTAATCATATTATTTAAATGCCCCATGGAAGTCCACCTCCAAAGGAAGAAATCAGGTTTGCTCACAAAGCCCCACGTTCCAAGAGAGGAAGTGAAGAACCCTACACCACATCCTAGTGAAACAACAAGAAGGTTTCAACTACAACAGCTGAAGTCTAGCCGGACTGGGGAAGGATAAATTCTCTACCGTGTTAAGTGTGTGATGAAGAATGAGACAGCACAACAGTTATTTCCCTCCTCCCGGCTTGGTAATTTTACTAAAAGGGAGAGTGCACAGCACAAATCTGGCACTAAAATGGAGATATAAAAGGAGCTCAAAGTACATTCATGCCCTCCCTGAACTTGCTTTGCAGAAGCTGACTAACAGAGATGAAAAAGGTGGCTGTTTATTCCTTACCTCACCACCCTTCCACGCAGGTCCCCAAGACTCTGGATGTATTTATGGTCCAGGTTTTGAACAGCAAAATTAGTCTGTGCTGTGGTGCCGTCCCTCGTTCTTATTTGCCTCTCCAAAACCTGTAAATTCAAGATCTTTAATGCACTATGGGTTTTCTACTTTAGTTTTTTATTTATTTATTTTTAAAGGAAGGGTCAGACATGAAACAGAGAGTCAAACAGAGCCCTCCCGCCCATGCCACCGATGTGGAAATGCTTGTCACCTCCCTGACGCTCCTCACTCGGCTTGCCTGAGGAGTCATCCCCAAACACACTGTCTGACACAGAACAGTGCCCGTAGGACATGGGCCTGCTGCTAAAAACACTGAAAACACACCCGTTTAGCCCCCAAATGTGCACGCAGGTCAGCTGCTGCCCAGCGTCTCATCCAGGCCCGTCTCGCGGCCTGGTGTCGGACTTACTGCACAGCGAAAATGTCGGGTCTGAAGGCAGAAGGAGCGACCGCCCTGAAGGATCTGCGTGTGCCACAGGAACTCATTTTAGGCAGCCTTTGTGGGGCTACCATCACCGGTTACAGACAGAAAGCTGAGGGAGTGGGCAAATGCCCCAGATGCCCTGGTTTTACTGCTCGGGTTGAGAGGAGAGGCCTGGAGCTGACGTTTCGGCGTCAGCAGAGCTGCCACCCCACGTCCCACCAGTACCTCCGGTCAGAGGATCATGGTCACCGAATTCGTTAAGGTTGTGGCCATTTTCCACTAATTACTTGGATGCAGCAGCAGCCTTTTCCAGCTGTGGCAGAGGGATGCGTTTCCCCATCTTCAGCTCCACTCCTGCGGCAGCAGCACGCCAGAGTCTTCCCCAGAGCAGAATATCCTTTTCTGAAGGATATTCCTCCTGCTTTCAGGAAGACTTGGAGTATGCCAGTCACATTTCCTGTTGTGTCCTTGTTTTTATTTTTGTTTTTATTTATTTATTTTTTTTACGATGCTTGAGAAATGGTCATTGCTCACCCGCTCCATTTTGCTACGCACCAAATTGTGCTGATCCTCTGATCCTTTGCCTGACAGGTCTCAGCCCTGCTGCTTTCTGTGCCTTACGCTCAACAAATCCTCACAGCCTCACAACAAATCTTCACGTACAAAGCAAACGCGCGCCTGAGATTAGGGGCTAAAGAAGAGTGATTTACAACCAAGGAAAACCATTAGACTAATAAAGCTGATAACATCTTGCGTGTTTGTTTTTTTTTCTCATAAAACAGCCCTGATCTCAGGTGAGCCAGGATTTCATATTTGATAAGACAAATGCACTACATGTCAAATAGTTTTGCGAGTACATGAAAAACAAAATTTTGAATTTACTGGCATTTGGAGGACATTTAACACTTCAAAGGATAAAAACACAAAATCTCTTGAGAAGTCTATTTCATTATATTTTTGTACTGTACGCCTCTGTCCAAGAAGAAAAGCCAAAAGGTGTTGGCAAATTTCACATATAAACTTCTCAAATAATAAAAATTAATCAAAGACCTTTAGTCAGAATAAATAATAAATAAATAAATAAATAAATAAATAAATCCTCCCACATGCATTTCCAATACAGAAATGTCAAGAGAGTGACAGGATCCTTCATCCCAGTTTTAACTGATCTTTGTGAAAAGTTTCAACATCCGATTTTGTTTGCGTACGTAATTTATGTAAAATAGAACATCTGCATCTAGAAATCTAAGTAAAATGACATTTGAGCCTTCGTATGTTAGATGAAAATGTACTTTACCCATTTCTCTTGAATTCAGTCTTCCAGACTCCAACAAAACAGAAAGCAAATGGAATCTGAACCTTTCACTTAGAAGAAAGCAACCCCAAAGCTCATTAATCTGCTCATTATTTTGCCTTACTTTGCAATTATGTTTCTCGTTTTCCTTACTGCCCTCCCTTCTGTTTTCACCAGGAACTGTAAGTGCCACTATGTGAGAAAAATGAGAATTTCCCTAAAACACGGTGCTCGTGCTAAGGACTTTTCTGCCCATGAAGACAGCATTAGAGATGAGCAGAAACTAGCATTTTCCCTAGCATTAACAGGGGAAATTGTCCTCAGCGTGTGTTACCTCTATGTCCTGGCTGAGCTTCTGAACCATGCCTGCAATGGTCTGGACGTGGTTTTCCAGCAGCTGCCGGGCAGCGGTCTCCTTGTGCTGATAACCAGAGCTCTCCTTGATGTAGGAGACGACGTCGTCCTTGACTTGGAAGGCCTGGTGGAGGAGGAAGGCCGTGGTCCTCTCCTGGCTGGAGAGCCGCTCCTCCAGCCGCCGCGCCTTGTCTCCGGGGCCGGGAGCAGGGGACACGTCTCTTCTGCGAACACCAGAAAGCCTGGGTTTGCCAGCTTTTAGGTTAAAAAAATACAGCCCAAAGACCTGGATTCATTTCTTTTTTTTCAGTGAGGACAGGGGCACAGCCTTTATAAAGCTAGATTAGAAGAGAAAGTTCCCGGTGAGATGTTAGTGGCTGGGATATGCTGTGCAAGGTAGGCGAAGGGAAGGTGACTGAGAGGTCCCATGAGCCTGAGGAGTGCTTCCATAGCATATCAACATTGAGATCCTCATTTTAACCTCTTCCTCCTCCACTTTAAGGCAAAAACGAGCACAACCAGCGGCCGCCCTTGGTAGCAGCCCAGCAGACTCAGCTGGTGCAGAGCAGTCCCCAAAACGTGTGCCAGCCAGGAGCGGGCAGGCAGGGCTTGCACCAAGTGCCTGGGTTTGGTATTCCCTTGCACTGCTCACACCTACCCGCTGGGAAGAAGTCTGCACGCCTAATGGTTTTCTTGCAGCTACCCGCTCCCCATCCGCCCACCAAAACCCAGGGGAAGAATGAGTCCTGGGCTCAGATATCCCCAGAGAAACTGCATATAAATATAGAAGAGAGGGGGAGAGGAAGGATGCTGCGTGGATCTGACAGGTACAGAATGAAGCTTCATGCAGGTAGGAACAGGCTGGAGCTTGAGGGAAACGAGCCACTGGCTACTGCCGTGTAAAGAGCCTGAGAAATTTGATTACTGTAGAACCTCAGGTTTTCATGTTATCCAGAAAGTGAAGTTCGTTTTATGTCTAAATTTAGCCCGATGGTATATTTTTATGCTTTCAATGTTGTGTGAAATACTCCTACGTCATTAAATGTAGCTAAAACCCTTAGCTTAATGATGAGGAAAAAATACCCAGTTAGCCAGTTGGGAAAGAAATCACAGAATCAGTGAATGGTTTGGGTTGGAAGGGACCTCACAGATCTCATGGATCTTCTAACACACACACACACACACACACTGGAATAATCCTATGGGTTTTCTCTTGATCACCGCTTTTAGATTGGCATAAATAAAAATTCCAATGTAGAAATAATTTTTAAAAGGGAAGGGGGGAAGAGTTCATCTGCCCCAATAAACAAAATGCAAATATGACAGTTTAATGGCTGAAGTGTGCCCAAGGATACTCGGTGAAACATTTGACAGCCATATGGGCTGCAATGATGCTCTGCAGCTGGCTTACGTCTGTGTGTACCAGGAACTGCTTTACATTTGTCTGCACAATTAAGACTTTAAAATACACACAGCCTTTGGCAACCATGAGGCAGAAAACAGATCTGAACACGTAATTTATATCCCGTCTTGATAAAAACTCAAAAAACCAAAATATCCAGTTGAAGCTGTGTGTGTTCTCTTCTACGATGAGAGCAGAAGTCACTGGGTGAAAATGTCCATAAGCTGTTTTTCCCTTTGTTTTTCAGAAGTATAATGTTTGTTACAAACCATCAGAGGGAAAGGGAAAGGGAAAGGGAAAGGGAAATGGAAAGGGAAAGGGGAAGGGGAAGGGGAAGGGGAAGGGGAAGGGGAAGGGGAAGGGGAAAGGGAAGGGGAAGGGGAAGGGGAAGGGGAAGGGGAAGGGAATGGAAAAGGGAAAGGGAAAAGGAAAGGGAAAGGGAAAGGGAAAGGATTGCCCTGCCCCACCCCAAGCAGGCTGGCACCAGCTTCAAGTGCTTCTGTCATCTGGGGGCACTGGGGCAGCTACCTCATGTCACCGCCCATAAATACCTTCCTTGTTGTTACAAGACTTCGACCATCACATGTCATGGCATCACTCGAATGCTCGTACACATAACAAGGGCAAAAAACCACCCTCAGTGCTCTGTCAGTGTGGCCAGATTGACCAGAGATTTAGATCCATTGTTCATAGAAGCTTACTTCTGCTAAGAATCTTGTTGGCCTTGTAACTTAAAATTAAAGTTTTAGCTCTGCTTTTGTTTTGCTTTAGTAGGGCTAGCACAGATTTAGGAGGCCCAAGGCACTTTGGCTTATTAATGACCTCCCTCAGGAGAGCCGTGTGCTGTAAACGCGCCCTGCGAGCTACTGCTCTGCACGTGTCAATTGCTATTACCAATCCTAATTAACGCCTGAGCGGAGAAGCCGAGGTTCTCAGATCCCAAGGACTGCATACCCTGGAAGCACTTGCACGGGTTGCTCCCACAGGTGTCAGGACACTTTCTGCAGGCAGAGCACATCCCCTGGGGCTAAGGAACAAGCTGAGCACGGCCCTTTAGGTGAAGTGTCAAAGCTTCAGGCTAATGGCCGTAAGCACCCAGGTACTGCCAGCAGCGGCGCTTATTTGCAGCTCTACACGTCTACTGATTCTCTTGCTGGAAATTCTGATCTCTAAGCCACCTCAAATCTGTCTGAAATGAATCACAAGGAATTCGAAAATTATTAAAGGAAGGAAGACAGGCTAGGAGGTGGAGCAACTTCTCATACGTCGTTTTTCTCAGAAAGCAAAGGCAGCGCAGAGACACTTCTAGGGAAGCACTGCACATCAGGAAGGAAATTACTCAAGTACGGCAAATACTTCTCGACGTTATATTTCCTGGGTTTTCTTTGTTTCTTCTTGCTACTACTGAGAGTGGTTTTATTAAGAAAAAAAAAATAATAAAGGAGAGTATTTTGCTGCTAGCAAAAATTCATTGTTTTGTTAGTGAGACAATGAACATTACCTAACAGACCTGCCTGATGGCACAGCTGCAGGTTTAACTTTGGGAAGCCAAGTTGAAGCCAGTGGCCTTCAGAGTGAAAGACGAAGCAAGGAAAATACCATGAAAATTCAGAGGAGGAACGTTATAAATGTGACATCGTGGGCAGTTAATCAGTTTGCCATTACTTAAAGTGATCGCCTCCGTTCTGGAAACAGAGAAAAAAAAAAAAAAAAGAGAAAAATGATAAAAAAGATCAGTCTGCCACGAAGGCACTTCATGGCCGTGACTCATCAACGTGAGCCTTCAAGTCGCATGAACCTGCAAGGTTCTTGGTAGGAGCCGATCCTCATTTCTCTCACATTCATCAGAGAGCTGCAAAGGCTGTGGCTCAGAGAGAATTGGCTCTTTCTGTCTGGAGAAAACATGTCTGGATCTGAACAAAAAATCCACAGTGAGTGCATCCTCCCCAGCGCGCCAGAATACAGCATGATGCCCGCCGATGGAAGGGGAGCCTCAGGACAGGAATGAGGAAGCAAAGGCGTTCAGCACAGCTGAGAAATGGCTCCTTTCCAGCTGGGGTTGTTGCATGCAGGTGGGCATTTCATAAATCATCTCTTCTGTTTGGCTTTTGGAAACCTGCATCCAAGCAGGAGTTTCAATAATAGCTGATGGGCTCTTTGCCATTGGCCGTGCATCCTGAAAACTTTCACCTGCTGGGGGTAAGAGCAGCGTGTACTTCTGGTTTAGGTCACTCTGCCCTCTGTGCGGTGTCACAGGGACCCTTTCCCTTCCACCAGCCCAGCAGCGCGTTTTTCCATCCCCTCTGACAATCAGGGATGGTCCCTGCTGTGCAAAACCTCTGCTAGGAAACACCAGGGCCAGATTTCAGAAATGCCTGAAACACACAATAAATCTGCCCAGACATACCTCATTTTTTTTTTTTTTGAGACTTTTTTTTTTTTTTTTTTTTTTTAACAGCCCTTGAAAGAGCTTTCCAAAGCCTGCAGAAATTTGCTGTGTAACATCACAAATTATATGCAGCTGTTGTTGCAGTACACTGATCTGAATCCTTACAAGTTCCCTGCTAGCACGGTTAATATAGACATTTCCCATTCTTCTGCATGGGAAAAAAAGGTCTGTGCCAAAAAGCTCAATGCTGGTCCCGTGTCTCTGAGTGTCTGTCTTCTCCTACCAGCAGGAACTGGCCACAGCATCTTCTGTGCTTGCAGTGGCTCCAGACAGAGTCCGGTGGGAGGGAGCCCGGTGAGCTGTGAGATCCCACTGCCCTGAGATCCCTGCTCTCTGGGGACAGCGACAGGACCCGAGGGGACAGCATGGAGCTGGGACAGGGGAGGGTCAGGCTGGGGGTTAGGGAAAGGTTCTGCACCCAGAGGCTGCTCCCAGCCACCTCCATCCAGAAGCAGAGCAGGGCCTGGAGGCGGGCAGGTTGGGCAGCTCAGGAAGGAGCACTGCTTCACCACGGGGACTGAAACCCATCTGTAGGATGGGTGGGGAGCCACAAGGGTGTGGAGAGGCTGCTGCCATCCCTAACCACAATGTGGAGCTCCAGGGGAGCGTCGGAGGTCCTGAGGAAGCACATTACTAGGCTGCAGAGGCTGATAATACTCCAGCACCAATCACTCAGCTCTTAATAGCAGTTGTCTTCCTTGCCATCAGCTGCCTGACACAAATGCTCTTCTGCGCTGAGCAGCACTCCTTCCCACACGCCTTCCCTGCGCAAGGCAGAGCGGCCTCGTATTTCGTGACGATGGTGTGAAAACCAAGGCTGCCCCGCAAGGGACTCTAACCGGGGAGCCCATGAACGCTGCGAGATGGTGAGTTGAATTTATTTGTGCTGTTCTCTGAGTAACCTGCTGAACGAAATGATCGTGACTCATCTCCTGGTATCTCTGTAGGTATGGATGTGATTAGTGAGGTATGTCCCAGGATGCTGAACTTAAGGTCCCTTTTCTAAAATTATTATCCCTTGTAGCTACAGACAAGCTGAGGACAAATTTGGCATGTCGTTTATTTTTAATAATTATATACTTATAAACCCCTTGAATTATTAGCTGGTTTGTATTTGATGCATTACAGAGCACTTACCTCATTGCTGCTGTGGCTCAAATAAATCATTGTTAAACCTTCTGCATGAAGAGAAATGAGACTATAAAACAGGCATGTAATTGCATAGCCTCTTAAATAACTAACGTGCAACCAGGATTCCTACGACTCCTCACAAAATACAAAGTAGGGTGAAATAATGTGGAATGTGTTGTTATGAGGGCAGCTCAATGTGGCTGTAATTTGGGTGACGCACACGGCTGTACTGACGGCTTTCTAGCTCACAAGGCTGTAGCACTAGCGGACGGGTTGCAGCAGCAGCAGAGCGACCACCCAGGGAGCCCACCCACCCCTCACCACAGTGCTCCCAAAGGCTCCTGGCCATCCCAAAATACGACGGGTGGCCCTGGGGGTCAGTCACCAGCTCCTCAACGTTGCTCCTTGAGAGGCACTGTCTGGGAAACTGGGACAAGAGGCTGAGGGCAAAGGGTGGGCAGCCAGAAATGCAGGTGAGTGTGAAGTATTATTTGATGAAATTAACCCCAGGCTTGTTCCTCGCTAAAGCCAATAACAAATGTTTTGCAGAACATCACCAGCAATGATTTGTCAGCGTTGCCTAATTGCTTCTGCCATGAATGAAATAATCCTGATGCTCTTATTAGCAGTTCCTTGATAACGTCTGTTGGACAGGAGGTTTTAAAGCCATGACAAAGATCTAAGGAGTTCAGCAAATGGCTCCTTCAGACCACTGCTGTGCCCAGACCTGTCTCCTGAATATTTCTGCAAACCAGGCTGAAACAATATCTGCCCAACTGTGACAGTTTTAGCACTGAGTGAGAGATGCTTGCAGAAAGGTCTGCGTTTAGCCCTCTGCAGGGCATCTCTCTTCCCTTGTGGAGCATCCTCCTGGGTGCTCCGAAGGCAGAGACTCCCTTACTCTGCCTGCAGGCACGCTCAGAAGGCACAGACGTGCTCAGAGGAGCCACCAAACCTTTGGAAAGCCTCTCAAAATGAAAATGCAAATAAGGATAACCAAAAAGGATAGGCAAAGCAGAGGCTCAGAGTATGTTCAGTGTTTGGATTTGGGCAACCAGGCACATAGAGCACCAGGAGATGTTCATGCCATGGACTAGCTCTGCCCACCTCCTGGAGCACCAAGACCACCCTTTGGCCAAGGGCTGGTGCTCAGGTGGTGGGTTCAGCACTTCTGGGTGGGCTTTCAGCAGGCCCACGACCCATTCTGGACGTTTCTCAGAGCAGGACGCTGTTTGTGTTGATGTGTTTTTTCCTAAGCCTTAATGAGCACTGCCCAACCCACCACTGTGCGGAACCGGGGCTGATTTCCCAGGAAAATTTCAAATCCAGTAGGAAAAATCTTTGCTTTTGTCTGGCTGAGGATGCTGGCAGGGATGATCACCCAGTGAGGAACGAGTGCAGCTTTCCAGGCAGTACCCGCTGTGAAAATAAACAGCGAGGCCCCTGCATCCCAGGGCTGCCAATCCAGCAGAAACATTTGCTTTGGAAGAGCAGCAGTGGAAGGTTTTATTAGGCAGTGTAAACACGGCAAAACATGCTGGCTGACATCCAGTAAGTCACGTCAAAGGGGAGCATGTCCCGACTGGCAAAGCTGATAAATAATCATATCCAGAAATCACATATACCGGGAAGAAATCCGGTTCTCGGAGATGCGGACACAACCTTCTCAAAATCACCACGCTTGCATTGGTGTTATCAAAACCAACATTTTGGTCCAAAAGTGTCTAAAAGTGTTGTCAATACCGTAACAACTTCTATACCCCGTGTAATAAAAGTTAGGATGAAGAGTAAATGTTTTCCCGATGTTGCTAATGAGAAATCCAAGTAAATAACTTGTCTATCTGTAGGGCACTATCTGCGCTGGGCCATGAATTATGAATGCGTAAATTAAGGTTGATTGTGTGCACTGTTACAGCTTCCTATGAGAAGAAGCAGTAAAAGGCTTCTGTAATTCTGAAGTCTGAGTCAGGGCCGCGTGCGTAGTGCCTGCTTAGGCACTTCAGTGTGCAAGTTCTCACTTCCAACCCGGGTTTTACATGTACAGCTGCAGAGCGGGTCTTCCTGCGTGCACACACACAGCAGCACCGAGTTCTCCCCTCTGGCAGCAGCGACCGAGAGCCTCAGGAAAACCACGGCCTGAACGCTACCGAGGGATGAAGCTGGTATTTTTTTTCTCCCCTTTTCTTTTGAAGCTCCGCACTCAGCCATGCACATCCTGATCCCGCACGGGCAGAGCTCCAGCAGCAATTGCCGAGGAAACCAGGGCGCTACGCACACACAAACACCCAAATGCCTACGGCCAGCAGCGAGGGAGGCTCAGGAGAGCAGAAAGCAAACCACAGACGGGCCCGCCGCCACGTCCTTCAAGGCTCCTGTCCCCTGGGAGTGGGCAGAGAGCTCTACACTGAAATCAGACCTGTACGGGCGCACAAACTTGCCTGCGTAGCATGTCGCCGCCGGGCAGAGGGGTCAGCAGCTCCCTCCGGGCCGGCGGTGGCTGCGCCGTGTTTGCCTTTGTCTCCAGGAAACCCCCGGTTCCTTTCCCGAGGAGGCGGCGAGATGAGGGGTGGTAGCTGGGTGTCTCCTGGATGCCCACCCGCATGAAACCACATCGCCCTGCTGGAGCGGCCGTCCCTCGTTCCTGCCCAGGAAGCGTGGTGGGGCCGAGGGGCTCTCCGGCCTGATGGGAGAGGAGCCACAGCAGGGCACGGTGCTGGTCAACCCGTCCCGTGCTGTCCTCCCGCCCTGCTCCTCCACGGGGGGGCTCGGCCCCGCTTCTGGCGGTCCCTGTGGCTCCGTCCGAGGCCTCTGATAAGTGCTGTGTTTGGCCTCTGCCCGGGAAAGCTCCGCTGGAGTGGGGTGTCCCTCGAGGGAAACGCGTGAGTGACTTCCCCAGGTGAAACGTGCGACCGCAGGTGAATAAGTTCTGAGTGACTCAGGGAGCACGCCGGCACAACCGCATGGAAGCTTCCCTAGGAAGCATCAAGACGCCACAGGCACCTCCGCGGGCAGCATTTAGGTTCTGCCGGTCATCGTGGTGCCCGGAGCCTGCCCACCGTCGCCTGCATTTCCAGGTGGGCCGGGGAAATGCAGGCCACAGCCAGCCTGAGCGAGGTGGGTGTCCAAGAGCCAGCCAAGGCTGCGGTGTCTGTGTGAAGTGTCCCACGCGGGGATGCTGGTGGGGTGTGGGGGACAGGCCGTGCACACACGGCTCCTTGGCAGCACCAGGAGGTGCAGGGCAGGAGCAGGGGCTCAGCATCGCCGATCGGATTTGACGGCTCCTGCAAATAGAAAATGATGGAGATTTTTCTTTGCAAGCAAATGTCAAAAGCAAGTGCTGAATATGTAAGAAGCTAAAGGGCCCTTAAGGAAATATCTCTGTACATAGGCTGTATTTGAGGCCACGAACACAGCCTATGAATGGATTTAGGTCCTTCTGTGACACTGCAAAGAACCGTGAAGCGCCAGCAGGGCAGCCAAAACAGCTCCACAGCTCCTGAAAGGCTGGCACCCCTCCGCAGCTCTGCTCCGACCCACGAAATCAGCTCGCCGGGGTGTCTGCAGGCTGAACTGAATGAAAGAAAGAGAAAAAAACATCTTGTTTTGGGCAAGGATTTAAAACGCACGTTTCCAGACTCTCTGTGTAGCTCTGCAGTTAACAGAAGGTTGAATCCACTTCTCAGGAAGGAAAAAAATAAGTATATAATAGGTCCCTTTCCCAGGAACAGCACTTTGCAGAAGTGTAAGAAATAATGGCCAGCAGATGTGGCCGACATGAGAAAGGCCCTTAGAGCAATCGTCTCAAAAACTCAGAGCCAGAGCAGAAGCTCTCACTTTCAGCCGCTGACTTACTCTTAATTTCTTAACACACTTAATTTCTTTCTTTGACTACCAGAAAAGGAGGATTTTTTGTTGTTGTTGTTCCTGGTTCTCTACATGTGGAATAAATCTGAGCTGTATTACCAACCCAACTACACCTCCGTGACAAAACAAAGAAAGAAAGAAGAAAACGAACAAAAAAAAAACACCATAAAGAGTACTGAACACAGAAGACTATCCAAAATATTTTTTATATATCTATATTATATACATATATATCTGTATTACATATTATATATATAATACTATTATATTATTATGTTATATTATTATATATTTTACATATATTATATTATAAATATGTATATTTTGAGGAGAATAGAGGAGAAGGAGTAACTGAAAATATTTATAAAATACTGCGATAGCTTATTGGCAATATTTCTGAATTTCTGAAAATTTTTTCTGAATTTTTGTCGGTGAATGACCTTGATAAGAATTAAGTGATCCGCAAACATCTGAGCTTTCCAGAACGTGCCCTTACCTCATGACTCTGAATGGATCCCATGGCTTTGGGGATCATTTGCCACAGCATGCAGGGAGAAGTGATGATCAGGAAATCCTGGCTGCCTGAAAAAAATAAAAAATTTAAGTGAGTTATTATGATAAGAAAGTATCTTATTTATGGAGCTGGTCTCTCTTTCCTGCCAAAGTTTTTATTGCTCAAATCAGGCTGTGGAAAATCTTTTCCCAAGCAAAAGAATTGAGAAAAGAAATTAATCACAAAGATATTAAACTGAAAAGACAGTAAGTTACACTGGAAAATGTAGATAAACATCTTCCTCATGGTACTTCTAGATAGTTGTAGTAAGAGCTTCAATGTACCATTCACATGAGTTATTGTAATACATTGTTATAGAGACATCATCTTGTAAAAAAAAAAAAAATTAAGAAAAATCCAACCTTGTGCTGGGTTCCATAAGCAGATTTTTATAGCCCTTCCCGAGAGGTGAAGGAATGTAACAAATAACACCGAGGACTTTAAATTTACATGCATTGGAAAACATTTAAATTCTGCGGTGTTAAACTGTCAATATCCTGATGTTAGGATAAATACTGTTGAAATAAGATAAATCAGTCTATTCTTAGGCAGGTAGGGTGAGAGACAAAGGAGTAGAATCCTGGATATCTTAATTCAGCTACTGAAATGCACAGTTTTTGGACGCCTGGCTGGCAGAGTGGCACCCAAACTGCTGGGCTGGGCAGGTAGCTCTCCGTGCTCCCTACACATCATCCTGTGTTGTGCTGGTGAAGGCAGCCCCGCGCGCCCACTGTGGCAGGCGCAGCGCGATATATTTAGTTTGGGAACGAACAGATGGGCTGTTAGCTCCGCGCCCGTACGTGCTGGGTTCCTGCGATGGGAAAAGAAGGCATGTCTCATCTAGACGGGGTTTAAATGGGGGCAGGGAAGATTCTCCTGAAAGAGCTGCTTGGCTTTTCCCATTCCATATTTTCACGGGTGGCATATTTCTCACGGAAAGGTAGGCTGCTGTTAGATCAGGTTTTTGGATGTTTTCTGTTGACTGCAACCTTTCTCGATCGTATCATTGTGTTCTGCATAATTAGATAGCCTTCTGCCATGTATGGCATCCTTGCATCTTTTTTTTTCTACCCTTTCCAGTAATTTGGACTTCCTTCATTATGTTATTCTACGCTGCTTTGCTCATTATGTGAACTGTGTGCAATTCCTTCACTGTAGATGGTTCAATACTCCATAAGGTCAGTAAGAAGCCCAGAAATATGGTTAGTACAGCCAACTTGGAGGTGGAAGTGAGTTTTGTGCCAAATGTGACACAAAAAAGCGAATGCTGAAGAAAGGTATTGATTTTATTATTATTATTATTATTTTATTATTATTATTTTTTAAAATCAAATGTACTACTTCTTAAATCAGAACAGCATCAGGCTTTTCAGCTGTTCCAAAGGAAGAGACTGCTTTTGGCTTCAGCAAGAAGCGGGCCATTACTGCAGACCTGCTTTATGAACTCAAACTTAACTATTTTTTTTTTTTTTTTTCACATTCTGAATGCAATTAAAATAATTGCTGTTTTTATCTCGATGTAAAATACGGTAATTCCTGCTTCTGTAAGCAAAAAAAAAAATAAAAAAAAATGTCAGTCTCTTATAATTGAATGTGCTGAGCTAAAAAAGATTTATGTACCACAAATACAAATATGGAGTGTGTCAGTGGGAGCAAAGATGATACCGTAGCAGGTTGTAAATGTGCACATATATTCAAACAGCGTAAAATGCAAAATCTTGGCATGTTAAGCACTTAATAATCCAGGTCACTGTACGTTAAAACCTTTACAAGACAAAAATAGCATGATAATACCCATATTCTCACACACAAGATGATAGGATTAGTGTTATGTGCTGTTTTATTGTTTTTTATCTGTCAAATGACTAGACTGCTCTTCCAGTTCAATTTTACTGCTTCCTATCTGAAGGGTATCAGCTCCGCATAAGTAGGATACGTTGCTTCAATTGTCTTTGCAGGACATGTGGTCATGATATTTCTCAATGATGAGCACTACAGAAGTATTTATTAAATTCAGTGAATTAAATTAAATACAGATATAACCGTTTTATCCCATGATTAAATTATGTACAGGCTTATACTGCATATAAAATGTAGTAAAGCCTAACTTCACACAGAATTGCTAACAAGCAATTCAAATTTAATTTTGCTAATGCTTCTCGTTATTTGGTAGGATTAACATGCACTTTGTAAGCAACTTAAGCAACCTGACTTCATAACTTTTATTTATTTATTTATTTATTTTTCACCTCCCTGACTCCTCTGAAGGGATAGTTTGCCTGAGGTAGGTTACGTGTTATTGTGAGGGAAATATCTTTCTTCTTTTGCATCAATGCAACCTGTACCTACGTAGCACAGAATTTCCTTGGACTCTTTGCAGACATCAGTAATTTATTCTACTCTGTTTCTCTGAGTATATTTTTTTTCACCTCTTGACTTTTTTTCGCCATAGAAGTGTTGTAAATTCTCCTTGGAAATATAAAAGATGAGCAAGACCTGTTTCTTTATAGAATGAGAAGGACTGCAAATATTTAAATTAATATTATTATTATTTTTTTTTTAGACATATGAAATTACTATCTAATTAATTAAGGTTCCACCTATTTTTAGCATTTTTATTCTAATGATAGGATAATTTTTGAAAAGTAAATTTGCATAACAGCTTTTGGGAAAGATCTTTTAAAAAAAAGAAAAAGAGCATGTATATTTTGGGGTATGTGTGAAGCCACTGGAGCACCTACAGTCTTCAGTTGCTCTCTGGTCAACAGTCTTGGGTCTGCAGTAAGTGGGAAGAAAAATAATTTCTGCACCATGAGCTCTCAGAAGCAAAATCTCTTCTGAATGTCATTGGAGACAAAGAGATTACCAAAGAAAATACATTTTGTAGAAAGAAAACTAAATGTGTCTATATTTTTTTTAGTCTAGTCTCACTTTAACTTGGATTATTTCTAAGTTTGCTCTTCCAGCAGCACAGGCTGCTGTTTCTGCATTTCTTTTCCTACAGAAATGATTTCACTTTCCTAGCTTCATGTATCTCAAAAAAAAAGATGATGGAAGCTGCTCGGTATTAGCAGCTGTAATGCTGATGACACAGAAAAAAAACATAGCTGCCAACCTGGGTTACTCCTACAAGAACAACTACTGCAGCTATTCCTGGGATCGCATGCGTGCAGCAGGGAGGATATATTTGGTGGAGTGCCACAAAAGACCTCACGACCGAACAAATCCACACGTCACCAGTGGAAGCACTCTGTCATGAGTATGAGAATTGCACGTAAGATGTAATAAAGGTGTAATCCCACATTAGTGATGCAGTAATATTGTTAGACAGACTGTTTAAAACCCCAAAACTATTTGAATATGCTATTTCGTTGCCAGTCCTATGAGCGTAACTAATCCAGCAGAATATTTTTAGCACTGATTTATCAATCTCTATTTGCATGAGTATAATCAACACTGAACACATCAGCCTGAAGGTCTGAAAATCATCAGCTAAAGCATATAACAGGCATGTCCTAGGAGCTCTAAAATAAGCCACCTTTCCCACCATCCCCATTCCCGTACAAAACTGCTTGCTGTTCCAGCCTCCTCTAGGAAGACACTCTTTGTAACGCCGCCGTGCAGAGGAGCTGGGGTCCCTTTCACAAAACCCGGTCCCTCACCACCTCTGCAGAGTCCTCGTGGCTCGTGGTGGGCAGGGAGAGCACAGCAGGACTGGACAGGTGCTCAGCAGACACCCCTGGTGATGAGAGACGGAGGGATGCGAGACCCACGCACGGCAGGGTGAGGATATCTTTCCTTCAAGGTGCTGCCTGTGTGTTTTAGCTGAGATGCTGTTTACTTCAACAGCTGAATATTTTGGCCCTACTGTTAGATTGGCTTAAGGGTGACCCCCTCTTTGGTCAAAACTCATCTTTATCTCCGTTATTTCTTGGAGAAATTCAGTGAAAGCACGAGGCAGCTAAATATAAACTCTAATGACAAATGACTGTCTTGAGACCCATGGAGAAGAGCAATTAACACAATTTAAAGCTTAAAATAAAGAAGTATGAAATTGTCTCCATAGAATGAGGGAAAGGACATGTAGTCATGTTCCTCTGAAGTGTCTTGAGACACAAAACATCTTAAAATGAAAGAGCCCTTTTTGATTAGTGGAAAAACAGCAGGACTTGGCTCAGAGAAAACTATCTTGCAATGCAATTGAAGAAAGCAATTTGGCTGAGAGCTGAGGGTAGGAATCAAATATATTTGGCTCAAATATAGAATGTTTTGTTGCCAGTAGAGTAAAACAAATTTGATGAAAACTGGCACAGAGTACGGGATGAAAAAGAGCTCACAGAAAGATGAAAGACAGTCGAACCTAGGAACATTGCCTAGACCTCAGCAACATGAAAACAGTGAAAGCTGCCAAAGTAAAGGGGAACTTGCCCATTGTCATCATGCTGGATGGAAACAGAAGCAAAAGGACCTCTAAGCCCCATATTTAATTCTCCTGATGACATGATATTTCTATTACATTCCTTTGAAGAGTTAGGTGCCATTCGAAGACAAATCATCAGCTTACAAAGATCAGAAGGACATATGTATTAAAAATTTTGTAGCCAATTCAGACAGAGGTGTTTATTACTAATCCTCTCTGCTGATTTTTAAACATTACTAAGTAGACATCTCCCCAACACATTTTCCATAGATTTGAAGAAATTTGTGGAGGATTCCTCCATACTTTTGGAAGGCCACTGTTCTGCTGTCCTGTTACATATATATATACTTTTTTTCATTTTTATTTTCATTTTTTAAAGCGGATATTGATGTACTCCAGGCACGAAATGACTTATAATGCCCTTTTTATTATTTTAGCACTTCTTTGTCATTTGAGCAGTGCTTTATATAGGGGATTTGTAAAAGATTGGATTTGCTCTTTTTATGGCTTCTTTATGCAGTTACCAGCCAGTGTCAGAACGTGTTCTACACGTTTATACAGATGCTGAACATGATTATGTTTCTGAATGTAACTTAGATGGTGAGCACTACTCTGCATATTCACTAGGGAAAATAGCTCCTGCATCAAATGTCATTTATCATATTATTAGTTCAGGTGAATGCTTGAAGATGTCTAAAAAGGTTTCATCAGCTGCAACAAGAGCGAAGGCACAGAAAAGCTCGTGAGAAATTCCTCCAGAATATTGCCACTTATATTGTCCTCCAGTTTGGCTGAACCCTGAAGCGCTTGCTGACCTGAATGCAGCTAAGAGAAATGTCCCTTTGACTTAGTCCAAGCAGATGTCATCCTGCCTGCTACCCACTTCCAGCCAGGGTGCGCAGTGTAGAGGTCTGGGTGGGTGGCATATTATGCCGGTCTCCGTAAGGAAGCGGCACTTGTAGGTAATCCCCTGCGAATTCTGATTACACCAGCTGGGAAGTGGTGGTGATGATGGATGTTGACAGCGGGTTTTCTCAGCATGTGACAGTCCGCCTTTATGAAGTGATCCAAAGCCTTGCCCACACGTATTGCTGCTGGTCTGCAGCGTTGTTTCAGGGGGGGAGAGATCTGGATGCGTGCTTCTTCTGCAGTGTCATTTCTGTACCCGTGAACTTTCTAATATACAGAATCGCCTCCTTCTGCAATATGAAGTGCTCACATAATATTTCTCATAAAATGCTGCCGGTTTCCCAACAGACGGAGCCATCAACTTCTGGACAAAATAATAGTTAGCAATATTTTGTGATTACTCATTGTTTTCCACCTGACTCTGAACAATTGGATTAATTAAGCCTTTCGACATCCAAATGAAGTAAGTGCTACATTAATAAAAACATGGATGGCACTGGAAAACCTACTGTACATCCAAGAACCCATATTTTAACCGAACAAAATGCAGGTCAGCTTCCTGGTACATCAATGAATCCAGATAAGAAACGGATCTGTATACCAGCCTGATGCAGTGCTCAAGGTGAAAGGCAGATAAATGCATTTTATGGGCTGTATTCCACAGTCATTTTCCATTGGAAATCCATACCAATAACAAGACACCAGAAAGAGCAAGCTAGAAAGAGCTACCTTAAGCCTCAGAATAAATATGAAGAATATGGGCTTTTAAATCCACTTAGGGTTCTTTTTTTTTTTTTTTGGTGAAACTAATTGATCTGTCTTTCATAATTTAGAAATAAAAATGATGCGTGTCACGGAGAGTACGAATTTTACAAGGTATCATTTTATTCTTTGTGCTTACAATTATGAGGGAATGACTGCCCCTGCAATAGGCGGACTAATTAGTCTTGCAGACTATCAGATGCGGGTCATGACAAAGTAGAAGCACTTAAGCATCCCAATCCTTGTGACCAGGGATAGGGTATCTTATCTTTATTTATTTGTGTTGCAACTCTCCTAAGCAGTTTTCAGGCCAGCTAAGCAACCTGTCAAAGGAATTTCTCAGGGAGGAAAGATGCCATTTTCCTCAGTTGTTTTTTTCAGTAATACCACGGAGCAACAAACCCAAAACATCTGCAGTGGAAGATGCTATATACTTAAAGCCCTATGCTGTGACAGCATTAGCAAGAATACACAATCAACCTGTGCTTCGGCACCAAGAAAGGAGAAGCAACCAAAGTGGAGTGTTCCTGTGTCCTGCAGGTATTCTGGGGCTTCACGAAGATGCTGTTGGATAGATGGGTATTTGGGGGGCATATGTGCAGGGTTTTCTTCACAAACAAAGGCTTTAGAAGTGTGATTGCTCTTCACCACTGAACTGGGACTGCCATGACATTCAGGGCATCCAGGATGCTGGAGATGGAGCAGGGGCTCCTCAACCCTGAGAGCTACCTTGCAGATCTGTGCAGCTTGAGTTTCTTGGTGCAAGGTCACTTTCTTTTTCTATTTTTCTACAGTTCTTCTGGATCTTTTCTGTGTTTGCTCGTGTGTAGTTGGCCAAATGATTGGGCATGCGTACTATGGTATATCTCTAAATACCTTTATGTGTATGTCAACCACCCTTCCAGAGTGCCAAGTCTAAAAAATGAACATTGCAGTATTTTCATGCGATCCTCGCTTGTAATTACTCATACATGTATTTTAGATACAGTTGGATGTTTTCTTAACAATTTTGTTTCATGCACTACCGTCTCCATTTCAGGAATGCCTTATATATCAGCAGATTTCCAGCAATATTCAGTCACTTATTAGTCCTTCTGATTTGCTTGAAAATGTTCTCATTAATTTCATTGGAAAACCTTATTTGTTTTTACATGTAATTAACAAAATAACTAGGTACTGTCAGTACTTCTTTGAAGAAAAAATTGTATATACGGATCACTACAAATGAGAAATTATTATATCTGTTTCTTTACTTGATACTAATGACTGGGTTCCTCGTGGACAACTTCAAATCCAAAGAAAAAATAAGCAAGGAAAAATGACACATTCTGTCACAAGTAAGAAACAAATGAAATATCTTGTGGAAACTTGTCTTTAATTATCTATGTAAAAACAAAACAAACAAACAAACAAAAAACAACAAACAAGGAAATGTGGAAGTGTTGCTTAGGTGGATTTTACTCTTCAAATTTTCATCATCATATTCCCAGCAGTGTTCTAACACATCAAACTTCTTAAATCTGCCAGTCACTGTTAAAATTTTGTATGACAGACTGTAAGACTGGATCCGAAAGGATTTTTTATTTCACTTGAAATGAAAAGGCAAAGACAACTGGAAAAAGCAAACAAGTCAAAGGAAGAGTGAATGAATGAGATGAAACAACATCAAAAAAGGAACACGCGGGGAAAGGCAGAGAGCAATCACAATGCTTGAATAAGTGACTGTGAAATGACGGAGAAGGCACAAGGCGCTTCAGCTACAACGACTGTCCTGAACCTCCCATCCTGTGCCCTGGGGTTATTTTTAACACTGTTTTTTAGGTAATTGCATTCTTTATGGAAAAGAACAGAAGTAAGGTGCATCTTTGGCCCTAATTCCCATGTGCGCTTTGTGCTCCGAGTGAAGAATTTCTTCCCCACGTCACATCTAAACTAAACCTCCCCTCCATTTGTTCAAAGCCATGATTCCTGGTTCCATGGGTACACTCCCTGAGAGTAGAGTACACTCTCTGGCTTTCTTCTAGGCCACTTTTATGGGTTAGGTTAGGTGGCAAAAATGCAGGACCTAGCAGAATGCAGCCTTACCCACCTTGTTCCCCATGTTCCGCAGGACATTTTTCAGCTCAGGCTCTAGCCCCAGAGTAACATAGAACCATAGAAACATTGAGGCTGGAAAAGACCTCCAGGATCCTCTGGTCCAACCATCCCCCTGCTAGCAGTCACCCACTAAACCACGTCCCTGTGCTCCAGGTCCAACCTTTCCTTGAACACCCCCAGGGACGGTGACACCAGCACTTCCCTGGGCAACCCGTTCCAATGCCTGACTGCTCTTTCTGAGAAGAAATGTCTCCTAATTTGCAAACGAAGACTCCCCTGGTGCAACTTGAGGCCATTCTCTCTAGTCCTATCACTCGTTATCTGCAAGAAGAGGCCAACCCCCTGCTCCCCACACCTTCCTTTTGGGAAATTTTACAGAGCAATGAGGTCTCCCCTGAGCCTCCTCTTCTCCAGACCAAACACCCCCAGCTCCCTCAGCCGATCCTCACAGGACTTGTGCTCCAGGCCCTTCACCAGCTTCGTAGCCCTGCTCTGGACATGCTCCAGGTTCTCTATGGTCCTTGCTCAGTTACTTGTTTCACGCAGTTAATACCGCAAGTGGCCTTACCCATAAAACAAATGTGAGTCCTTTCATTATTATTATATTTTTTACCTGACATCATTTGTATTACAGATGGTGCTGCAGACAAGCAGACTATCCTGCACAACAATATATTTTTTCCTTTTCACTCATTGGTTTTCACTGAAAAATTTTGCATTTCCAGCTGACGTTTGCTGATCATAACTTTCCATTTCTTGAAATATTTTATCCAAATAAGAGATCAGAAGACAAGGGTTGGGATTACTTATTCTGCTGATGAATTACCCATGAAAATTTAACTCCTCAATAACTTTACAAGTGAAATAACTTTTATGTTCTGCAGACAAGTACTTTATAGGCCTTGAACTATGAGACTGCTGCCATACGAGAGGTATAGTTGACCTGCTCTTTGCAGGCTAACCCCAGTTCTTCAGTATTGTCCTCCCAGGATCAAGTAAATGAGTGAAGTGTTCTGGCATCCCCTCATGACCTCCAAGTCAATAGGCAATAAACTTGGGAGCCAAATTATTTCTCATTTACAGTACTCTGGCTGTATCTCATGACAAATCTTGGCAGCATCATCTTTACATCTTTGTTTCTTTTGCTGAAAAGAGATCATAACAAAAAATAGGGAAAAATTAGGTGTATTTAATAGTTTTACTTGCCATATATCAGCTCTACAGAGATTCTCACCCCATTGACTTCCAAAGGCTATAAGAGTCCTGCAGTTTTGAAGCAGTAAAGAGTTTTGGTTTTGTGCATGCTGTGTTTAAATGCCTAAAATCTTTGAGGAAAATGTCAGGCGGGGCTGCCTTTATTCATTCTGTCACTTTGTAAGAATATCATGATGCTTCCAGTGAGCAACCAGAGGCAGCCCTGAGTTACTGCAGCAGCAACGCGCCCCAGCCACGTTCTGGTGTTTTATAGTATTTCCTAGTGTGAATTATCCAGCTAGAAGTTATTTTTTTAATAATATATATATATATTCATATTTATCTTCATTTTCACAGGCAGTCTCTTTCATATTTATTCACAGCTGTAAAAGTCCTGCCCTCTTAACTGTACACAAGACAACCTACAGCTACTACAACAGTTGCTTAAACATAGAGAAACTTACTTTGTTTTTGTCTTTTATTGGTTAATTTTTGTACAAAACAAGGTTTGCGCAGTCTGACTATGGGCCATCTGTGATCAGTAATGAGATGGGTAAGAGGCATTCTTCCTGAAGGAAAGGAAAACATCAGGGAAAACAGGTGCTGAATAATTGCAGGTCCGCCTGGCCTTGGCTAAGACAAAACGGGGGGGGGGGGGGGGGGGCAAAAAACTCTTTTTTGGGAGCGATTAATTACAGTTACCTGAGTGTTATGAAAAAAACTCACATCAGAACTGAACAATGCGCACACTTTTCACGTTAAACTGCCTGAGTATAATGAAGGTATCAACTCAAGTGCTTGCAGGCCACTTCCATGCCACAGATCAGCTTCCAGATCCGTTTTGCTTGGTGGGAAAACGCCAAAAGTTGTGCCTAATCTTGGAGAGCAGGTAACAAGGGTTGGAGAGTAATAGTTATGCTTTCTCAGGGTGAGCAGAAGTTAATTTGTTGTGGTTTGCTGTGGTTTGAAAGGACTTGTGTTAGTTTCATGCTGCCAACAAAGGGAATTCCCTGGTCATAAGGATGCAGAGTCTTTCCAGTGTATAACCCGAAGAACAGACACTAAATACAACACAATTTTAATATTCAGAGGTATTGAATACTGAAGAAATAAATTTCAAGTGAACCATATAAATAATCAACCCCCAGCTGATAAACAGATGGCAAATGGGATTAATAACAGGCAGCAAAGTCTCCCCTTTCTACTGAGAAGTCATTTTAGAAAGTGCAGGAGCTCAGAGAAATTAAGATTGCCATTACCTGAACCACAGAAATTTGGTCCCTTCAGCAGTGGCCTCATTTTTCAGACGTACTTTTTGGCCTCAGTTCTCAATGTGGCCTACAATTTGGGAATTTAAACACAAAAATAATTGCACGTGAAGTTAAAGTGTGTGCAAATATTAGTTGGTAGACATCTGGTCTGCCGTTTTTCAATGCTCAATTCAAACTGTAAAAAATATTAAAATATCCAAACTTCATATATTTCTGTGGAGGTTGTCATGTGTACGCAGGTAATTAGATTACAAGTTACTACCACTTGCATCTGTCATCTAAACATGCAAAAGAGTACCCAGAAAATATGACACTGTGCTCACAGCTCTGAAAATCTGTCTGCTGATGAACGCTACACTCGCCGTCTGGCTTCTGCACTGTAGATGACTTTGCAAGCCCTGAAAAGTCAGTATTGCTTGGGCTCGTGCTGAATCTCATGCACCAGATGGCACTTCCACTGAACCTGGCTCTCAAGTAGCTGGCCACAAACTGCTGTGCATTTTATCCACGTTGTAGCAAGGTCTGTCATATAGGGAAAGTTGAGTTTACCTGCACAGTTTGTTTCTCCCTCTTGGTATGTCAACGTTCTCTCTGCCATGCGCATTGAATACATGTGCGCCTACAAACTTCTGAAAAAGCTGCCATCAAGAAATGTGCCATGAAAGGAACTGAAAAAATCAAGCCTATAAACATAAGTTAGTCATAAATTTTGTACTGAAGTTATAAATGTAGGAAAAAAAAAAAATAGGTAATATTAAAAATGAGGGAAACATTTAAGTGTCTTTGACCACTAAAAATATACTGAAAGTATAATCAGTTGTTTTAAGCTTCATATGGTCTAAATTAGAGTCAGGGAATATAAACATCAGCGAAAGGAAAAATCTAGCACTGAGTTTGTAAAACCTTGGCTTTCTAGGATTCTGGGTAATTATTGGGAATCGTTTTATGTTGTTATTGTCTATGTCAGTTTCTCTTTATGAGAAACTCTAAGTGCATTTTATGTTGGCTATTTTACATTGTCTGTAAAATGACAGATGCGGGCAGTAGCAGTTAGATATTTAATTACCAATCTGCACATCTGAGTTCTGTCAGGATAATACAGACCTTTAATCAATCAAAGCAGAATGAACATAGGAATGTATTTTTAAATCTGTCCCCACAGCATTTACATCTCCATCAGGTGTTTTATTTCTGTCTGCTACCACGCGCTCTGTCCCCAGTGAGCACTGTGGATATAGACTGTTGGACATATCCAACACAAGCAAACAAATTCCATCACATTAAGTATCAAGAGAGGAATAGGTAAGCTTGTGGGATATCATACTAAATGGCACTCAGGGCAAAAGCAATGCCAATATCAGCTACCTGTGGCTGCAGTTCTTTTTCCCACGGTGTTTTAGACACACCTTGATTTTATACTACCTACTCCTGTCAATACACTCTGGAAATTATCTGGTCTCTTTCTTCGTTCCCCGTCCTTTTCAATTTCTTGTTATCAGATTACCACAGATGCTTCCTAGCATCTTGTTGCTTCCTAGTCTTGCTGCTCTCCACCCCTTTCCACTGCATTCTGCCTTACAACCTCTGACAGTTCTGCTTCTTCTTCCATTTTCTCTTCCTCATCTAGCGTCCCTGAAGACTAATGCTGCCTGAGTCTGAGCTACTCTCTTAAATCCCATCCGACTGAATCTCAAATTCAGGCAGAAGGCATTTGCCTAATTCATAGTGCGTTGTAATAGGATTTATTTTTTCTTTTAAATATTTTATTCAGATAAATAAATAAATAAATAAGTCGCATATTGAGATGATTATCTGTCATCCCCATTAATTGATGCTAATTCAAAAAGTGTCCTTTTGTCTGTTAAATATTCCTGAGGGAACAATGTCCAAAGACAACATAGAGGAGCAGCCGATGATGAACAAAGTCGCTCTTTTTCATCTTTCTTGTGATGAAAAGTGGGCTGTCTCTGACTTTGTTTCAAACAGTGATAGAACCATCTTTAGACCATAATGTTTCTTGTATTGCTGATTCGTGTGGGCTGGTTTGGAAATACAGAACTTGATGATTTTCAGTGTCACGCCTGTAATCCCCCAAATAATAATTCATCAGTAGTCAATTCAGGAACAATCAACAAGCAATATTCATCTAAGCATACAGTATAGTTGTGGAGTTGACAGCATGCATTGCCCTAAATATATTTCTCACCTTTGTGTTAGTAACTCCTAGATAAGGCTCTGTCAGCTTTCTGTGAAGACTGTGGCTCTGAAAAATAATTGATTTATTAGGTGAAATATAGATGTTTATCTGCTATCTTTTATAATCTCTTTAACTAATCTTAGATTTAGAGGAAAAAAAAGAATAAAAATAAAGTATTTCTCTTCTGCTCTGGAGCACCAAGATGCTGTCATGTTTCAGACAAGTAAATATGCCTCTTTTTAAAGCCATTCATATATTATTAGAATAGTCAAACGAAATACAGTCACGGCTCACACAAAAATTCATTAAGGAAATGTGATGAAAACCTTCATTTCCAACCTCAGATGTTTAATGAGTCAGTAACTGTTCTTTTTCAGATAAAATGCAGAGAAATATAAATTAAGGGGAAACTTCAAAACAAGAAAGATCCAACATTAAAAAAAAGCTTATTCAAATGCCAGAATAAAAAGGCAAAAAAAAAAAAAAAAAAAAAAGATCAAGTCTCACAGCAGACAAAAAAGCTCAGAGCTATTTCTCCCTTCCTCCTCCTGACGTCCATGGTTACGTGGGAGCAGGGTTGCACTGTGGTTGCAAGGCACCAGTCAATATGATGGCCACAAATATTTAGTGTATTTAGGAAAAGATTGTTATAGCTCTGGACCGTCAAATATTGGAACCTCAGGGCTGTGCTGAAAATTTCATTTCTCTGGAACTGCTGAAAGGGACCAAAAGCAAATTGTCAACCGTGCAACTCAGAGCATGGGCACACAAACCTGGAAGGTGGCTGTCGAATACAATTGCGACTGAAAGGATACATCAGAAGTAAACTTTATATTAGAGTACAGTTATATGGTTACAGAAAACTCTTTTGGTTCTCAGTGCAACCAGAAAATAACTTAAAAAAAATTATTGAGACAGCCAAATTGAAAAAAAAAAAACAAGAAAAGAAAAGATACAGAGACAGCCAAGTATTCTTTTATTTAGGTAACTTGATAGGCAGTTATAAGAAAAAGACTGAATTTACAGACAACCCAGGCACTAAAACTCTCAATGAAAATTAAGAATCAAGCATTTTTTAACTTCACACCAAATATCTATGTCCTTAGACAAGAAAACAGCTTAAAATGTATGACCCAGAGGAAAATTCAGGCAGCTATGTACAGCCAGATTTATAGTTTGCACAAGCAGTATAACACAGCCACTAAACCCAATCTTACTCCAAGAAGTTCAAGATAGGTCAACAACAGTAGAAATACAGAGAAAAAGATTTTTTTTTAGAACAAAGATTTTGCAAATGAAGGGCGAAAATATGTGGAATACTACTTGCTGTGCTAGGAAACCTAGGAAACACTGGGTAGCCTCGAAGAAGTAATAAGGTAATTTGGGAAAAATAAAATAAAATAAAAATAATAATAAAAAAAGAGAAAACCAAAACAGTAATTAAATATTTGAAGAAATATGGAGCAGGAAGTTAGATAGTTAGCTAGACAAGGAAAGTACACTGTCAGATCATAATGTGTTCAGACGGAAATACAATAAAGAAAAACACCTAAGAAGGCTAGGACAGATGTGTGCTTAAGATTGATGCAATTGTGTCTCAGACTGGTGCTCCAAACGTCCAACAGTCATGAAGTATTGCTAATTACTTAAAATGCACTGCTTGACTAGGCTTATGTAAAGCATAACATAAGACTCAACAAAAAGATCTGGAGACTGAAACACGAAGTATTTACATTCTGTGGCAGAAATCACTGTGGTCTGTGGAGGAATTCATTCAGGAAAAGACAATCTGTAAAAACAGGTGAAAGTCACATCTTCAAAACCAGAAAGAGTGATAGTATGAGTTTATATGGACTTCCCTTATTAACAAGAATTTGATAATAGATGGGAATTAAATAAACTATTTGTATGAGAGATTATAGTGAAAGGAACTTGACATTTTGGTGACTGAAATAATAGAAAAAGGCAGTATGATTCATATTATATATATATATATATATACACATATTTATGTGTAAGCTCCAAATGATTTTTCAGTCAGCCTTCTTCTTTTCCATTCCTCCTCATGCTGGTGTTACAGGACAGAGGAGGAAACGGAGGAGACAACATGAGTCCTCCACAACCCCTGCTTTCAAGTGGACTTGTAATTGCTCATTCAGTTGCAGGACCCCAGTGACATTTCAGGTATCGAGAAGCAGTTCTAAATCTGAGTAATATTAACCCTGGGGAAAAAAAATAGAACAACAGCAAAACAAGCAAACAAAAAACTACAAATCTTGTATTTTCTCAAGATATTGAGAGGTTATGAAACATGAAGGCTGTTTGGAGGGGAGATGGCTTTAAGCAGAGATGACCTGCAAATAAGTAAAACTCTAAGAGAGAAAAATAATCATTAGACTCTCTAAAGTTGTCCAAAAGTAGCTGATGTAGGTGATGTGTGTTGGCTGTAAAGACCAGTAAATTTTGAGGGTGTTGTAGTATTTGGAATGCTGATTTATGAGCACAAGAGTGTTCCCCAATTAACTACACAGAGTTAACAGGCATCGTCTGGAAGAACAAACAGGAACTTGAGGAAAGGGCTCACCACTGGTGATGGTTCAGCAGAGACTCGACAGCTGTCAGGAACTACTGCCAGAAAGGTTCACTCTGAAAATCTGATGAGATGCCTTCTGGACCAGCAAAATGCGGTAAAAGTGCAGAAAAAAAATGAAAAAGAATAAAACTGTCGTAAGAAGATTTAAAAGGCACCATGCTAAGGCTAAGGAACCAGGCAGACTCTGAAGGATGAGATGCTTAGCAACAGGAGAAGCTGTAACAGGATGAACATAGAGGGTATCTGCCATGTTAAAACTGATTATTTTATTATTTTATTTTGTTTCTAATGCTAAAGTAAATGTTTTCTGGTTCTAAGAAGACTCAGTGTCTAATAAAGAAGCCTGAACATCAGACCTGCAGAAACACGGAAGTTATGGAGACACAGGTCCCAGCCTAAGGGAGAACTGTGCAATTTCACTGAAGGCTAGGCAAAAACCTAAAAACATCCCTCTTAAAAAGTGCTCTCAGAGACACTGGGAAGGGCAAGGAGCTAAACCACTAACCCTTCCTGATGCTAAAGGCACACTACAACCCGTACTAAAGAAAATATTGAGGAGAACTGGAAAAGTGTCAGTGTTTGTGCATTGCTCTAACAGATAATGAAGCTGGAATTTTGTGTTGAAAAAAACTCCTGGATCAATCAGCAAAGATAACTTTAATAGTCAGTATGACTATTATTCGTCAGTCCTAAGCACTGATGAGTTTCACAATACAAGAATAAAAAAGTGAGGCTGGAGCTGAGATGCATCACAGAACAGAAAAGAAAAATTGATGAACTCATTCTGTTGTGCAAGTATAGTGGTCATGCAAGCAAATAAAGATTAACGTAGGGGAAGAGGCCAAATAGCTAACCTCTGCTGTGGCTTTGCACCAACCTGTGCCTCTGCCCTGCCTTCCCAGGAGCTGCATCAGACCTGGCCACACAGGTTGTTGGAGGAACCATGTCAAGTGTCAGCAGCAGCGATTAAAGAAATAGCTAAGTAGCATTAGCAGAAGGCCAGGAAGCAGTATTCTTGAAATATTAGAGACAAAGATACATATGGAAGGAATGGAAATCAATCTCCAGTAAATTGACTCAGCTTCTCGTAACATCCTATAATACCCACAGTACTTTGCTAATATAGAAAACAGCTTGAAGCTTGCAGTGCCATACAGGAATGGCTGAATCTGTATTTTAATTGCTACACACACCCAAAAAACTCATTAGCTGGTTAAAAATAGAGTAAAATAGTTAAAAAGAGCCATATGTAGTAGGAGCATAATGGTATAAAATCCAGGAAGAAATGTGCTCTTTCCTGTGTATTCTTGGGTGAGGAGAGGACTTGTAGTACTGCCTATAGCTAAGGTTGCCTGAAGCTTCAAATTATATCACATGGTTTCAATGTTTTTGAAATTTTATTTATTTGCTTTAATTTCAAAGCCTTTAACTATTTTGGCTACAGCTTTCCATAGAGGATTTTTGTCTCACGCCGAATCCCAATTAGAAAGTTTCAGGTAAAAATACTTTTAGCCATGGCCTAAAGTGAGTAAAACAATGTCGTTGCCTGCATAACACAAAAGATCTTTCAACAAGTTGTAGGGAAATTTAAATGACCACCTCTTGTCAGGTATCACAGATATCACATGGCAAGACCTGAAAGACGCCGGTGGGTTGCCTGTGTCCCAATGTTACTGTGAGAGAAAAACAGACACCAACAAACTTCCAAAGCTGTACTTAAGAAATGCACTACAGAAAAAAAAAAGAAAAAAAGAAAAAAAAAACACTTTGTCATTTAAAATATCACTTAGATGAAAAAAGGAGACACAAATTCATAATAATTCACTGAGGAAACATAAAGAAGATGACTAAATGGCAGCACTGAGCACGTGCAAATGAGGTTAAAATGCAATTCCAGGCTGAGAAAGGCCAAAATCTTATTCAGCCTTTGAGCCTTGGGCCATCTCCAGTCAAATATTGCCTCCGTGGCTGTCTTGTGTATATTTCACAACACGACCACCTTTGCTGTATTTTAGATTCCGAATAATGGGAGAAATGAGGCTCTTTCAAAAGCAGGAGTTAACTGAGAACTCAGGTATATTTCCAAAGGTAAATACATGTGGGTAATGATGTGAATACCAGAATCTACAGGGTAACAACTTATTTTTCCAAGAAATAACCAAAAAGAGAGAAAGAAAGAGACATGTATTTTTTAATCTAAACCAGTGGAGAGATATTGGTTTTGGAGCCAGTCATTAAAAGTGTTGGAAAATAGATTTTATAAAAATCACAGTGCTTAGCACTGAGTGCTACGTTTGTTTTATCAGTTTAAATTAAACTGATTAGCGTAATGACATACATAGAGAGAGCAAATACAGTTCTGAGAAGATTGTAGTCTCTTTTCTCACAAAATGTTCTTCCCTTTTTGACATTTACAATTGATATGTTGGGGGAAAAAAAATCAAAAAAAATCTCTACTGTGAATCTCCGCAGTTTCAGAAACTGCCTGTTTGAAACACCAGATCTGTCTTTTGTGTGTGTGTGTTTTGTTTTAGCTTATGAAACATTGTTGCAGTGGGGTGTAAATACATGTTTTCAGATAGACTTTATTATTATTATTATTTCCAGGGCTAATAAAGGCTTATTTGTTCGTTTGGAAAAGTGTCATTCCCAGCTGCTACAGGTGTTACACCCATATTCTTTTTAAATGTTGAGATTTCCATCTGATTGTTGCTTGATGTCTTGCTGTGATCTTTCTGCCAGGTTCAGCTTCAACTTTAACAAATGAATGTAGCTCAGAGAATTCAGTGTGCAGAGTGACTCATTTTATTATAGAGCTGTTTATGGTGACTTGATCTGAATTAATGCTAGAATAATCCCACTCTGCCTGTTACAGTGCTGCCATGTACTGCCTCCTGGTCCCAGATCCACTTCACCCCCCAGGAAAACGAGCATTTTTGCCTGAGCTACTTTGACCTTTTTCTGTTACACGCAAATCCACTCGCTGGTTGGATAAAACAGACATGACTCCAACAGATTTGGAAGCTGTGACATAAGGACGCAATTTTAATGTTAGGAGAGATAATGCTGGGTCTGGCGGCAGCCAAGCCACGAGGCTTGCCTGCATCCTTCCAGCCAGTGACTACCAGGGCAGCGGGTGTAGGAATAATGCTTACCCCAAGTAACAAACTTCCCGTATCTCCTGTACTTGAGACAGTTTGACCGCTGGTGAAAAAGAGTGCCGTCTGAAGGCATATTAAGCTGAGGCTGTTCCAGTATTTTGGTGAGTAAGCAGTTATTTTAACCAAGATGTTGTATTCTTTCTATAGCTATTGTCTTTCTGAAAAGGATATTTACTTTTCCCATGTCTTCACAGAAATTACAATCTATTTGAAAACCTGCTTATTTTACAACTGCTTCACTCTAATGTGAAAATAAAAAGACAAGGCAGATAGAAGTATTCAAATGCTTCTCTAAATAGGCGTTTTTTCCCTCCCCAAGCACAGGCACAGAACCAAATTTATCTTTACTTTTACTGGATTCCTGCTTTTTGAGCCAATCCTTCTTTTCACAAGAAAGTAAGCCAGAGAACGAGGTTCCGTTTCAGCACGTTTCTGCGTGGCACCTCCAGCATCAGGCAGATATTGCACATGAAGTTCCAAAGGCCAAGAAAACAGCTGTTTTCTCCCGTTTCTGATTGGCAAAAGTCATATTGTCAAATGCCTGGCTGCAACCTTCTTTGGGAAAGCTGATTCAGAATACAGTTGCCCTAATCGCCAGCTGGTGTGATGAAGTGACTCGGATTGAAATGCAATCCAAAATCCAGACAAAGGTATGGCTCACTCTATGCAATAAATGTTTATTTACTTCAATTTGTTCTGAGATCATCCTGCCGCTGTTACTTTAACTAAAACAAGAAACTTCAGACAGCATTCAGCATCCAAAATGGAGTGATGGAGCCAGTGGTCTGGCTCTCTGTGCTGAGGAAACAGACAATATAATTATTTACAACTGTCTTCTTTTTAGAAAAAGCGTAGGTCAAGATAAATTGACTTTATTATTATTATTATTATTATTATTTATTTATTTATTTTCCCAGCTGCATACTTCCAGGAAACAGCGAGGCTGAGCCATAAATCCGCGGGTACAGCTGCAGAAGGGCAGATGTGCCTTGAGACACCTTCGGGGACAAACCCGGTGCTTTCTGTAGCACCCACGGCGCTGGCAGGAGCAATTTTAGGCACACTTTTCCCCAGCACCACAAGGTGACTCCGGCAAGCGGGGGAAGGTGGGCGCCCTGTGCCCCCCTCCCCAAAAATCGCCTCGATGGGCGCCTCCCCGTGGCGCTGCCCGTGGAAACCCCCCCCCCCAGAAGTGGTTTTTATTTTTATTTTTTTATTTTTTTTTCCTTTCCCCATGAAAACCCCTCTCTCCCAGACGTGCTCTTTAATTTATTTTATTTTATTATTTTTTATTTTTATTTTTCCTTGCCCCATGGAAACCCCTTTCTCCCAGATGTGCTTTTTATTTTATTTTATTATTATTTTTTTCCCCTTCTCCTCCCCACCGCAGTCTCAATAAAGACGCGGCTACTTATTTTTATTTTTATTTTTATTTTTATTTTTATTTTTACTTTATTATTATTTATTTTATTTCCCCCTCTCCCGGGAGCTGCCTGTGGGTAAAATGCAGCATCACGGCGCTGCCGGGCAGAGCACGCTGCCCTCTGCGCGGCTGTGCTCCACGCAGAAAATACACACGTATATATATAAAAAAAAAAAAATAAAAAAGAAAGAGAAAGAAAAGAAATCGGCGTGGAGAGGGGGCAGGCTAAGCCCACTGTGTCCTCGCCGCATATATAGGCGAGCCCGGCGGTAACTTTGGCTGCCTCCTGCCTCCGCTGCGGGGCCGGGGCTGGTGCGGGGGCCGCTGGTGGCAGTGTTGGTGGTGACAGCGTTGGTGGTGGCCGTGGTGGTGGCAGCGGTGGCAGCAGCGGCAGCAGCAGCAGCAGCAGCAGCAGCAGCAGGCGGCGCCGCTCCGTCCCGGCCCGCCGGGGGTTGAGGGACTCCAGGCCGGCCGGGCTGTGCCTCCGGGGCCGCCGCCGGAGGACGATGGAGCCGGGCAAGGAGGGTAAGCCCGGCGAGGCCGAGCCGCCCGCGTCCTTCCAGGCCCGGCTGTGGAGGAACCTGCAGCTGGGGGGCAAGCGCCGCACTGCGGAGCCCCCGGCCCCGCCGAGCACCAAGGGGGAGCCGGCGGCCGCGGGGCGCTGGGGGGGGCTCAGGCGGCGGCGGCAGGCGCTGGACCGCGTCTTCTCGTCCTCCCAGCCCAACCTGTGCTGCTCGGCCGCCGAGCCCCCCGAGCAGGGCGGAGAGGCCGGCTCCGCCCTGCGCCGCCCGCCCGAGCACCGTTTGCCCCCCGGCAAGGCCCCGCCGGCCGCCCGCACGAGCCCTGCCGCCCCCTCCGCCCGGCCGGGGGGCGACCAGGGGCCGGGGGGCGGCACCGAGCCGTGCCGGCGTCCCGGGGCGCACCTGTCCCACCAGAAGAGCTCCTCGCTGCCCAGCACCGCCTGCCTGGAGCAGCTGCTGCAAGGCTCGCCCTCCGCCGGCACCAGGAACCAGGCGGTGAGTGAGTCCCTGGGCTGGGGGGCGGCGGGGGGCAGCGGGACCCCCGGCGCTGAGGGGCGAACTGGGGTGGACAGGGCTGCACCAGGGCTGCCCTCCTCCCTCGTCCTCTGCTTCCTCTGCCTGTCACTTTTATTTTATTTTATTTTTTCCCCTAATCAGCCAAATTCTGTGTCTCGGCAGCGCAAGAGGGACGTGGAGCTTGTAGAGGGGTCCAGCACGGAGCGACGGAGGTGGTTAAGGGATTGGAGCATCCGTCCCGTGAGGAAAGACCGAGGCCTGTTTAGCCTAGAGGGGACCGAGGGGGGGATCTTACCCACCCCTACAAAAAACCTGAGGGGACAGTGTAAAGAGGATGGGGCCAAACTCTTACCAGCGGTGGCCGGTGGTAGGATGAGGGGCAATGGGTACAAATGGAACCACAGGAGCTTTCATCGTCAGGAAGAACGCTGTGGTGCGGGTGACAGAGCCCTGGGACAGGCTGCCCAGAGAGGTTGTGGGGTCTCCTTTGGAGATCCTCAGCACCCGCCTGCGTGCTGTCTCCTGTGTGACATGCTCCAGGTGACCCCGCTGAGCTTGGACCAGATGATCTCTGGAGGTCCCTTCCAACCTCGGCCCTGCTTGCACGCGCCTAATAAATGACAGTAATTAGCCCATCCGTGCGCTGCTGCCGCTGCACGCTGGTGGCACAGAGTCCCCTCAGTGCCCAGGGCAGGGCAGCAGCTCCAGTGGGTGTCACGTTGGGGTGAGGTGACAAACCCCGTGTTGGTAGGACTGTAACAAACCTGCCCTCAGGCCTGCCGTCTGTCCCGTCCACTCTGTCCGTCCCCTCACCGCCCAAACCCCAACACACTGGGGGATGTCGGCATGGCATCAGCCTGGCCGTGCCGGCGAGGTGGGTACGGCTCCTCAGCAGCCCTTACATTTCTGCCCACGCTCACAAAAGCGTGTGGCACGTTTCAAGCTGACGTCTTTGGGTTTGGGCTGTGGGAATTACGGGAGTTTGGCTCTGCTGGGTAATACAGGGCATTTTAAAGGCTACCACACCTAGCAGTTAATACATACAAAAAGCGTCTTTACTTTTTTTTTTTCAGTGCTGTTCCACTGTCGCATTCAGCAAAGAAACAGACCGTTTATTTTCAAAACATGTCAATTGCTATTTACTTGCAGTGGAATTACTCTTATTTTGAGCAAGGTACAGTCACAACATTTGGAAAGAGCGCTGCTAATCCAAACAAAGTGGTACCCAAGCTTTCCAACAGTTGTCTTTAATGAGCAGGATTATGGCCAATTTCTCCAGGCAATTTCTAGCGTTAGCTCGGGCTGTGCCTGCAGACCCAAACTGCTGTTTTTGATGTTAAGTAAAGCTTTTCATGTCCCCGGCTTGTTGGTGGAGCTTAGAGCCGCTGATCGTGATGTTTATTCCGGAGAGGTGATTTGAAGCAGCTGTTTTGTGGTCCCTTACTCAACACGTCCTCTGTCCTTCTCATCGCTGGAGGTAGGGTCCCACGCAGGATATTTAACCTGGTTTAATTCACCATCTTCACGGGGCTATAGGATGGGAGGGGGAACACGACTCAAAGTACAAGGCGCTGCTGGAAGCTCTCCATTGGTGTCTGGTACTCCTCAGAGGTCTGTGCGCAGCACGTAACGCATTCTGTGACTGTCTCGGGTTTCCAGTTCAGTGTATTTCAGGAGTCAGGTCTCGTACGCCTCTGTGCTGTACTCACAGTTCAGTAAGGTCCCTGCCCAACTTTGGTCTTGGCTGATGAAATCAATAGTAATAAAGTTCTATATGATTTAAGTATCTTATTTCATCAGCAATCAGGTGAGAAAATGTCGCATTCAAATTAAATTAAATGGATATCCACAATGATCCAGAAATTGAACTGTTGTGTGAAACAGGCACCAGCGTTTCCTTGCATCTGTATTCCAGTCAAATCTCGAATGAATTTTAAAGCAAGTTTTAAATCTAGCAGAATCTTAGTTTTTTTTTTTTCTTTTTTCTTTTTTCTTTTTTTTTTCTTTCTAAGTATTTTTAACATAGTCATATGGACAGGCAGTATTTTGAAGAATGGAATTTAATGAGGTTCCTTCAGGCTTCGTACAGGTTTATTCTGTTGATTTTCTTCTCTTCAGTAACTGTGTACTAGATATTTTGAGGAAGGAAAATACTTCCTCAATGATGGGGGAAAATACTGCAGCTGTAACCAGTGAAAAGGACCATGAGTTAGCGGGGTGAATGGGAAGACTTGCATTTTAGGTCGCGTTACTATGTGCAGATTTAATCCGGGTATTGTACTTCTTGGCACAGTCACACCATTTAAAAATAATTTGATCTAAGTGAAAAGTCTGAAGTCTACGCTATAGCGAGATCACAGTGACCATGGACAATATAGAAAATGCTTTGCTTTCTTGGCATTGGATGAAGTTTCCTTTCCAGTGAATTGGACTAGCACTGTGCTTTGAGAAGATGGACTCTCAAGCAGGGAGTCTTCGGCAAAGAACCATTACAGCTGAGCACTGAATCCTGACCTGGTTCTCCTCGGAAATGAGCGCCTCTCGAAGCTGCCCTTGGGTTGCTTTGGGGAGAGGTGGACGCTACGACCACTCTGCGGGGAACTCAGGTTCCTTTCACAGGGTAGGCAGAATGTAAATGCCATTTACTAGGACCAACCTGGCAGAGCGCCACTGGGGTCAGTGCAGTTACATTAGCAAAACTCTTGCCTTGTTGGGTCTAGTTGGTGTATCTTGCAGGTCATCTTCCTGTAATTGATCCAGCCAGTGAAGGTGCAAGAACAAAGTAGAAGGTAAAGGCAAAAGATGTCGGTGAAAATCTGCACAGATAATGTTACACAAGAGTCTTAATCGCTACTTTGGATTTCTAAGAAATTGCACTGGGGAAGGAGGGTGACGAGGAAAACCGAACACTTACGATGTGCAAGGATTGCCTTTTATTTCTGAGATAATGCTCATACGAAAGGAGTTGGAGACAGTTCTTTTGCACAGATATTTAGAGCATGATTTGAGGGTGACAGTCTTCTGAGAATAAAAGGCCAAAATTCTGGGCAACAGGAGAAAGCTTTCTTTTGGGAATTTGGCCACTGACATGCAGGGAAGCAGTAGATAAAGCTGGGCCAGAAGAGCCTTGAACTCGTTAACAGAAATTAAATAAAAGTAGAAATAGCAAGCAAGGGGAAAAAGCTGTTGCTGAAGTTCATTTCTTTCTTAAGAAAGGCTGCTGCAGTTTCTCCAGGCCTTTTCCTTGTTGTATTGATTTCTGTTTACCTCCCAGTGACTGGAGATGCACAAGTCTGTTTTATGTTGTGTCGGACTCTGGCCCATCTGTTAACTTGCAGTATGTTAATACAACGTGTGTATATTGCTAACATGAAAATCAAGTGATAGCACAACAGAATTGTATTTAATTATATCCTCTGCTTAATTAACTGAAGATTCTCTCCAGAGTTTTCAAAGTGAACTGCATCATTTCTC
Organism: Oxyura jamaicensis; assembly: GCF_011077185.1. NCBI lineage: Eukaryota > Metazoa > Chordata > Aves > Anseriformes > Anatidae > Oxyura > Oxyura jamaicensis. The sequence continues at coordinate 81,515,790 of NC_048926.1, read as the reverse complement.
AAAGTTGGCCAGTTAGCATTTCTTCTCTTGTAAAGCACTTAGGTATTTTAAAGTGAACTAGTAGCAGCTGTAGATTTACCGTTCATCTGTGACCTCATTCAAGGTTTAGTTTCTCTCTTTTTTTGCCTTTTTTTTTTTTTTTTTTTTCCTGCCCTGTTTTTACTGGTTGTATGTAAAGCTCTCTATAATAAAATAATGGCATTGAGAATAATGGATGGGTGGTACATAGGAATTGCAACAGCCTTTTCACTAAAGGAACCCCCAAAATACTAATTTTCTTCCCAGTGACTCTGCTGTAACGTTTTGGTAACTTTTTTGGTAACTAATCCTAATTTTGCTGTGGGATTAGTAAGTACTTTAACTGGATTTCAAATGAGTGTCAAAGCTCTGTTACTTCAGGGTATTTCGTAAATTATTTAAATACATTGAACTTGCTACATATGAAAAGCCAAACACCTAAATACAGCCATATTACTAAACTTTTGCTCAAGAAATGCTGAAAAGTGTTATTTTTTTTTTTTCTCTTCTGTAGTACTGGACACAGAAAATTACTAGACAGCATCAAGACTTGCCATCGGTTGCTATATTGATGCAAAGAGAAGCAGTTTTTTAGTGTTTTAGAAAACACGACTAAAGCAGTTTTAGAGCCGGCATGCTGGCATGTCATTCACATTCCTTCTCTGTAGGTAGTTCTGATTTAACTGTTTTGTTGTGATGTGGTGCTAACATATTAATAGACCTAAGCGTCATCTTTATTTTTTGTCTTGGATGAATTGCTGGTCTTTGGCAAGATGACCAAGGACTCTGCATTGATCCGAAGACTGAGGTTTGGCCTTTCCTCTCTTGTTTTGTTATTGATCCTAGATCTTTCTGATTATAAGTGTTATCTTCTAGGGAATTTTAAGCAGGTAGCTATAATATAAACCTAAAGCTGTAAGTTTAAATGAGAAAAGAAATAGAAAAAAAAAAAGTTTTCTTCTTCCCTTGTAAAACAGGGAAAGATCCCTCAATCTTTATCTGTAGACTTAATATATATAATATATAAATTAAATCATGTTTAATTCAGTATGGAGTGTTCTTTAGAGTTGGTGTCCATGCATGGAAGTAGCAGTGCACAGTCCATGTATTTCTGTGCTGGTGAAATGATGACAAACCACACCAAGCACACAGAAAAAGCCACCTGGAACCAGTGGATCCTCCGCGTGGGCCAGTCCAGGCACTCAGCCTGGCACTCAGAATTTACCTATGGCCCATCGATAAAGCCTGTTTGTTATCAGGTGATGTAATATTATGAGGTGATCAAAATTCAGACTGCACGATTCTGTTACCATAGCTGAAGGATTTTTTCCTAATATACTAATAATTCTTAACATTATTCAGCATCCTTTTGTTTTAGAAGTTATTAAATTTGTTGTACTATGAAGTAGCTTCCCACGGATCTCAACTCTGAGTCTTGAAAGAACACAATAAAAAAAATGACAGGCCTTATTAAAAAAACTAATTCCCTGGGCAATCCCTTTGGTTCAGCTTTCTGAAACAAACAAAAACTTGTCAACTACTTTAACGCGCTCTAGCACTTCCCTCCGTGTCTTTGTCATAAAGCTACTTGGAGAAATTGGATGTCTTTGAAGAAAAGAGATTTTAAGCTTTTATACTGCTGGAAGGAGGGTCAGGCAATGAGGAAGGAATACAGGGATGCTGCTCGTGTTTGTAGGGAGAAAATTCGTGTGGCCAAAGCCCAGCTAGAGTTGAAGCTGGCCATGGCTGTGGAAGACAATAAAAAAGTTTGTTTTTAGATATGTGAACAGAAAAAGGAGAACCAAAGAAAACATAGGTCCACTGCTTGATGGGGAAGGTCTCCTCATAGACAATGACACAGGCAAAGCAGAGACGTTTAATGCCTTCTTCACCTCTGTCTTCAACACTGATGATGGGCTTCAGGACCCTGGGTGCCCTGAGCTGGAGGACCGTGACGGTGGGGATGACAAACTCCCAACCAACCCTGAACGCGTGTGGGATTTGCTGCTGCACCTGGATCCATACAAGTCCATGGGTCCGGATGGGATTCATCCCAGGGTGCTTAAAGAGCTGATCTGATGTCATCGTGGGACCTCTCTCAATTATTTTTAAACAATCTTGGGAATCTGGAGAGGTCCCGGTAGACTGGAAGCTGGCAATTTTCTAGAAGGGTAAGAAAGAAGACCCTGGCAATTACAGGCCTGTCAGTCTCACGTCCGTGCCTGGAAAAATTATGGAGAAGATGATCCTTGAAGTTATTGAAGTGCACCTGGGGGACAATGCAGTCATTGGTCGCAGCCAACATGGGTTCATGAGGGGTAGGTCCTGCCTAACACATTTGATTTCCTTTTATGATAAGATCACCCATCTAGTCGACCAAGGGAAACCAGCTGATGTGATCTTTTTGGACTTCTGCAGGGCTTTTGATGTGATTTCCCATAGGATCCTACTGGACAAAATGTCCAGGATACAGCTTAACAAAAACATCATCCTTTGGGTGAGCAATTGGCTGACGGGCAGGGCTCAGAGGGTTGTGGTAAATGGGGCCACATCAGGCTGGTGGATGGTCACTAGTGGGGTCCCTCAAGGCTCCATTTTAGGGCCAGTCCTCTTCCATGTTTTTATAAATGATTTGGACGTAGGCCTAGAAGGTGTTTTGAGCAAATTTGCCGACGACACCAAACTTGGAGGAGCTGTGGACTTGGATGAGGTTGGAAAGGCCTTGCAGAGAGATCTGGCCAGGTTGGAGAGCTGGGCGATCACCAACCGCATGAAGTTTAACAAGAGCAAGTGCTGGGTCCTGCACCTGGGATGGGGCAACCCTGGCTGTATGTACAGACTGGGCGACGAGATGCTGGAGAGCAGCCCTGCAGAGAGGGATCTGGGGGTCGTGGTTGACACAAGTTGAAAATGAGCCAGCAGTGTGCCCTGGCAGCCAGGAGGGCCAACCGTGTCCTGGGGTGCATCAAGCACGGCATTGCTAGTAGGGCAAGTGAAGTGATTGTCCCGCTCTACTCTGCGCTGGTGCGGCCTCACCTCGAGCACTGTGTGCAGTCCTGGGCACCACAGCACAAAAAGGATGATAAACTGTTGGAGAGTGTCCAGAGGAGGGCAACGAAGATGGTGAAGGGCCTGGAGGGGATGACGTATGAAGAGCGGCTGAGGTCACTGGGCCTGTTCAGCCTGGAGAAGAGGAGGCTGAGGGGGGCCTCATCGCGGTCTACAACTTCCTTGCGAGGGGGAGTGGTGAGGCAGGTGTCCTATTCTCCATCAACACCAGTGATACGTCCCACAGGATCAGGGTTAGGCTGATACAGGGGAAGTTTAGACTAGACATCAGGAGGAGGTTCTTCACCAAGGGGGTGGTTGCACACTGGAACAAGCTCCTCAGTGAAGGAGTCACTGCACCAAGCCTGTCTGAATTTAAGAAGCGTTTGCACTGTGCACTGAGTCACACGGTCTAAACTTTGGGTAGGCCTGTGTGGTGCGAGGAGTTGGACTTGATGATCCTTGTGGGTCCCTTCCAACTTGGGATATTCTATGATTCTATGATCAAGAGAAAATAGTTTTTACTATTTATCATGTTTTACCCTTTATCAAGAGTAAAACCAATATTTTTATTTTATTTATATTGGATATCAAAGATATCAAATTATTAACGAATAGGTTAATAATTAAAATGTTTTTCTAATATGTAGAAGTGGAACTACCCAACCTAAATACTGCAATATGATTTTCAACTTGTTGTAGTAAATAAATAAGGAAACTAGACTAAATATACTTAATGTTTCCTTTAGTTTCCCTGAAGGATGGCTGAGGATCTGCTACTGTTGCTCTGTCATGAAGTTCTTCTGTGGATGCTCATCTTTGTTGCCAGTCATTAGCACTGGTAGCAGCCTGGTGATTACTTGGCATGTTATCTTTAGAAATGAGAGTATAGGTTTAGAGCTTTTTTTCTTTTTTTTTTTTATTTTTTTTTTTTTTCTTTTTTCTTTTTTTTTTTCCATTAAGGCCAGTTCTTGCTCTGGTGCCTTTAAGGCTCGGTGTCACTGATGCTAAAAGCAGAACCTGGTGTGTTGTTGGATGCGGTGCAGTGTTTGTGTCCCTCTGCTACAGCAGGGGAAGCTTTTCAAAAAATACATTTTTTTTTTTTAGGTGAAACGCTCCCTATTTTTCCCACTAAAGCATTACCTTCATCCAATTAGGATCACAAGTTGCTGCAAGAAATCCAGAACCAAGGTTCATTACCTCTGAATGAAATCTTGTTTTTCAAACTTTGCTCAATTTTGCGTAAATCTTGTTCTTTAAATCCATGTAGTTTTTCTCTATCCTTCCTCTGCTCACTTGAAAGGGCAGAGAAGAAGTAAATTTCTGTCCAGAGAAGCAAAACAAATTCAGTCACTTGTTTGACTGCTGTTAACTACTGCCACTGTCACGATACCTCACAAAACTGAACATCAGACAGCTTTTGTAATGCTGCAGCGCTCAAACTTTGCTCTCCTCCCTGCCCTTTTCTGGGGAAGTTTTACACCGGTTTCTCAAGAAAAATCTCGTTCAGGAATGAGTCATGGAATGTGACATCAGGCGGATTAGATGCTTTTTTGGAGAAAGGCGGAGTGCTGTTTACAGAAGGCAGTTGGCTTGAGTTTGAAGGCAGGGCGTGCCACGGGTAGGATGCTGTTTGGCTCTGTTGTGTTTGGTCTGTGGCATTTGCTCCTGCTGTGCTTGTTAGCAGGAGACCACGTTGGGCAAATCCCGTGAAGGCTTGCAGACGCCTGAACAAAGCAGAATTAATGCACCTCATGTGTATGTATTTTGCAGTTAAGCTATGCAGTACCTTGAAATTAATGGATATCCTTAATATGTTCCCACCTTGTGCAAGCTGTTCCGCTTTGTGTCCTTCGTGTAAGAGATGTCTGTACCCATGAGATGCCCATTTGCTGCTTCAGCTGCGTTATTAATTCAGCAGCTAGGCTGCCCTGTAGCTAGTGATAAATATTTTATGGAGGTAGGTTTTAGAAAAATATCAACATCTTCCAAGTGTTGTAGAGGGGACACAACCCAGACATTTTCTTGTAGCTCGCGTTTTGTTAAGGTAACTTATGCCTTGGTTTATGTAGTAAGAGAAGAAAAGCTATAGTTGACGCTTTGATTGGTGACTGCGGCCAGGTTCTCTTTCTAAGCCTTTCCTACGCAGTGCTGGAGTGCACCAACGAGGAAATGCTGAAATGAATTTTGTCTGGGCTGGCTTTCTGTTTGCTGGCAGACCTGGTGCATGGGAGAGATGCTGAGACCTTTTCCAGAAACTAATTCTCACCCAATTTGGACAGGACTTCATTTTCAGCCTGCGGCAGAGCTCCTATGCTCCGTCAGAAATCATAACTGCCTTCTAGGGACTCTGGGATTCCCTTTTACCCCCAAACCTTCAAAACTCCACTCTTTGTCTAAGCGTTGGCTCAAAACGTTTGTCTGATTCTCTCTGGCAAATAGCTCTGAGCTCTTGGAGAGTGGGGTCCAAAAGCTTCCCAGCAGGAGGAAGCAAACACTGACTTCCCACTGCTGTACCTGCTGGGCGAGGGATGACTATCAAATGAAACTTCATGCCCAGCAGAGAGAGCCTGTGAAGATCTAGAAGGCTGGATGAGAGTTAGAAAGGATTGTCAAGGCCTGTGAACTGAAGGTGAGAAATGGGGCTTTGGCCTTTCATTTTTAGGGACGTCCTTATCCCCGTGCAGCTGAAGGCTTACCGCCCTCTTTGGCACAGACTTTTATATTCTGCTAGAGTTGTAATTGCATTTTTAAATTTTGAACGTTATTGATGGTGGTTTCGATTTTCTGGTTTACTGTAGTTGATCTAACATTAATATAAAAAAACTGTTATAATCTCAGTGTCATAAGAACTGGCTTTTTCAATTCGGTTTTATGCTACATTTTTAGGGTAGTAACGGTACTGCCTCTGGGAATCAGCCAGAGTCCAGGAAATTGGATGGAATAAATGCATGTGCATAGTTTAGCCTTAGTCTGATACATTTAAAACAAACAAAAAAACCTACAGATAAAAAACAAACAAACAAAACCCACACACAGACAAAAACAAAAACAAACAAACAAAAAAAACACAACCTCACTGGGTTACAAGAATTGGGAATTTTAATCTTTGTCATGTTTATAAGATTTGTATCTAAGATTCAGCTAGGAAATGTAGCTCAATATGTAGGGTAACAGTTAATCTCCTGCAATTGCAGTGCTAAGATTGATGTTGCAATCTTTTCTGAGCGCCAGTGCCAAATAACAGTAGAAATGCTCTAATCATCTCTGCAGTGGAGATACACATTTCTGAAATGATCTACAGAATTTTCCATTTAAACTCGTGTCTGCACAGTTTGGTGGGTTTTGTTTGGTGTGGTGCTTTTTTTTTTTAATATTTTATTTTATTTTTATTTTTATTTTACTTTCTTCTCTTCCTTTCACCTCCCAGCTGCAGCGTGCGGATGCTTTGGTGGCCTGGCCTTTGGACTAGCAGCGTGGTGGATGGCTGCGTGGTTCTGTGTGGAGAAGACACTTTGGGTGTGAGGCTGTAGCAATATCAGGGCATATAGCATGTTCCATATAGCAATATAGCATATAGCATATAGCATATAGCATATAGCAAGGACTCCAAATGACGTGTTCAGTGTAGGTGCCTTAGAAAGGTTTGTTTCCATTTGTTGAAAACAGGTTCCTCAGCTCGAGAAAGCTTTCAGTCATCTCACCTGGAATTTCCTTATGTCACGGATCTGTGGGAGAACTGAGTAACTTCCCTGTTTACAGGTACTTCCTTATGTTAATCAACACCAGAAAATGAAGTGAGAATCATCTATAAAATTCTGAAGAGATGGAAAGAGAAATGTCTGGAGTATCATCAAATACTCTGTGCTGTTTTTCCCGGTATAACCTTTCCTAGCACCATCTCAACATGCAAAGCACAGCTTTGTTTTCGTTACAAAGTATTTTTCCCGTTGATTTCTGCTTTTCCTTAACTCGTAAATTTGAGAAAATTCTGTTCCTTTCCCGTGACTATAAGGAGCTAGGGAAAAAAATATCAACCATAATAAATTCACGGGGGGAGAGCTGTTTAGGGCCATTCGAGGTGTCCCCCCACCCCCAGATGGTGTGTTGGAGGACAGCACGTGTCTGAAGCCCTGTTGAACAGCCTCAGACGTTCAGAAGCCAAACGTTAGCTGCAGCTGTACAGCTTTCTGCTCTTTCTGCTGGTGCTCTGCCGTGCTGTTCCTCCAGACAAACATTAACTTCAGGCCTATTTGTAGAAACGTTTTGAATAATACGAGCTGTAGTTAGTCATGTATTGCCAGAAGCCTCTGTCAGTTGCAGAGTGGCAGGCTCGTACGGAGTTTGTTTGATCTTTTTAGCTAGTATTTTTAAATCTGCCTGTTGTGGCAGGTAGACCTGCCATACTCTAGTTAAACTGTTTACTAACATTAAAAAAAAATAATAAAAAAAAGAACAAAACAAAGTGAAAGCGTACAGAAGCATGCTTAGCAATTGTTCCAGCTTGTTTCTGCTTAGGACATCACTTAGCTGCCATTAATTATGGGCTGTCATTATATGTGGGGAGATCTTGCACGTGTATTTCTGTGACAGCTGCACTGGAGAATCCATAGCAGGTGATAGCCAGTAGGAGCGGACCCTAGATTGATAGACAAAATGTTGTGAAATGGAGCAGCTATTCCAGACAAAGCTACTCAAAATCTTTGCAAGTCCCCTTCCTAAGGAAAAGCCTGTCTGTCAGCCTCTTCCTCTGCCACTCCATCTGTTCTTAGCAAAGGGGAATGATTTATTCCTCTGGGTTTATCGTGGTGTGATTGTTGTGACGCGTGTTGCTTTTGTTGGCGTTGGGATAGCTGATGAGTGATGGAGGAAAAAAAGGGATGGGCAAGCACAGGTAGGAGGAGGGTGAGTACCATCCCTAGGGTGCCGGGGGAGATGGATGGATGCTTTGGTCTGCAAGATTGCTGCCAGCTGTTGTTAGAAAATTTGTTTTTAGCAGCACAGTTTTCATTTGGTTTCAGATTTGGTGAAAACAGTGCGCAGCTGAGCCCTGGAGCAGGGGCAAAGCAGGTGAAGAGTAGGGATGTGCACAGGCTTTGTGTTCAGCACAAAGGGCTGTGCGGGTGCGTCACCACTGAGCTATTTGGGTACAGCCTTCAGGAGTCACCAGGCTGTTCCCTCTCGCTGCCGGGATCCACCCGCAGGCACCTTGTCCTTTGCAAGGCGCCTGGAAAGGAGCGAGGAGAGGTTTTCTGTCACTGCAGCAGCCTAGGGCATCCTGGCCAGGGGAGATTTCACTTGATGTTGTGAGTCTGTTGGGGAACGGAGTGGCTCTCAGCTGTGCCTGCTGCGTAATGAAGTCGATACTTCAGCACTTTGAGGTTTGGCAGGAAAAAAAAAAAGAAGGCTAGCATCTTTTATCGACTGACTTTGTTAGGAGCAGGGCGATCTATGGCCCACGGGTTTATTTTTAAAATATGGAAAGGTTTCTTATCATGTTGCTGGGCACGAGGCTGAGGTATTAGAGACTTTCAGAGCATGGCTGTCAGACACTATTCTTTTCCTCATTACTCAAAGAGGGGACTGAAATCCGAGAAGGCAGCAATGTAAGCACACTTTAAACAAAAAGTAATTGAAAAGTGAGTTATTTTTGACTAGTACAACCTGAAGTTTTTTATGCTGTCTTCATTCTGAAGCATTTCAGAAAGGAGAAGTTTACCTACCTCGTGAAAATTGTGCAAAATACTCAATTTGTCTTGTAAATATATGGTTATATCACTCACATGCTCGTCACCATATAGATGTCCCTGCACACAAGAAGCAATAACTACTGCGCGGCTAGAATATTAATTTTCACAGAACCCAGGATTACTGCTTCATTCTCATTAACACGTTCTACTTATTTCTCCCAAGTTGCTGCTCACTGGCAAGGTTATTGGATGTGAGATGCCAGGTAGAGGAATTATTTGTCGCATCACACAGCGTCATGGAAATCATCAGTTGTGCCTTCTGTGCACTGCACAGATGGGAACCTGCACTTGTACTTCACGGTTTGCCTTCAGATTTGTTTTTTTAAAAACTGGGGAAAAAATGCAAAAGCACTGATGGCAAGCAAATAGCTCTGTTTCAGTTGTTTTGCAAGACCGAGGGCTTCTGGTGTTTGCAGTATTTCCACGTAAGAAAAGGAAGCAATCTAATGAAGTCGTCCTCTTAGGCTGTCGGAGGAACTGCTGCCCTAAATAGAGCTAAATGTCAGCAGAGCTGTGATTCGCAGCCCCCTGTGCTTTATTCTGCTTAGGCCAAGGGAAAACCCCTGCCATTCATCCTGAGCAGGACTCCGCTGCTTGTTGTAACTGGTAGGAGAAGAATAAACTCGCGCTCGTTGTTTATTCAGTTATTTATTTATTTGTTCAGTATCAGAAAGGGCCAGCCTGCTGTAACTAGCGCTTGCGTTTTATTTACGCTGCTTGATGGCCGATAATGGAAAAAAAATGCCTCGAGGCCTAAGATGCATTAAGGCGCCGCTTTGTTCAAGATGACGCTGCAGCATCCAAAAGAAATAATCGAGCAAAGTTACACACATTTATTTTATTTATTTATTTATTTTTTCCTCCACGCATGGAAGTCATGCATCAGTTCATGAGCCATGTCTAGATGAAGCGCGAGGAAATGTGAAAGGCAAGATTATTACTGGACTAGCCACCGCAAAAACACAGGATGAGGAGTAATCTTTCGTGCTTCTTTTTGGCAGATGTCTGATACTGGTACCTGCAGTGCAGCCGTCCTTACTGTAGAGGCTGGCCAGCCCAACTACTGCCTTAACAACTTGCAGCTAGGTGCTGTATCATCTCAGCCACTGGTGCACGGATGACAATCTGTCTCCTACTGGCCCACGTGAAAAAATAAACAGACAAAACCCAGCCTTTTAACTCCTCCCACCCTTGCTAAAACGCTAACAGCTTTCTCTCTTTTAGAGGTTTATCGTTTAAAATGTCTTATACCAAGAGGTTAAAGGTGGAAAGGTGTTTTTCGTGACCCAAAATGGATGTTTTCTCGTTGGACCATTCTGTGTAGAATATTCCTATTTCAGAGACTGTTTTTTCTTCATGGGTCCCTTGCATTTGAATTGATATCAATTTAAGAATAGAGCTGGGTGTTCATCTGTGCCGATCTACCAGTATTTTTCTTAAATAACTTCTGATACTTTTCAGTGATATCCTCCGAGAGACTTCTGTCCTTTCAGAATGCCAAGAGGAAGAGATTGACACGCAAGAAACGGCCCAGGAGTAAGCTGCTCTCCAAGTCAAGCAGCTTTCCTGCCCGTAGAGGAACTTTCCAGACCAATCACTTTCAAAATATGGAGCGTGCTTGCTGAATGACCTAGTAATGACAGCATGAGATTAATGTGCTCTGCTTGTAAACACGAGGTGGTGCAGCATTTTGGGGAAAAAAAAAAAAATCTTTGTACATCCTGAGATACACGATTTGAACAGTAATAACATAACTGCTTTGTCAAGAGTGTATTTTGACATTTTTGAAATTGACATTTGAAAGAAAATACTCATGTATTTTCTGACTGGTTCATTTATGGGAGAGAAATTTTCTGACAAGTGGCATTTCAGTGTCTTGGTAGATCAGTAGATCCAATTAAAAAGCCTTTCTCAGAAGAACGCAATTTCAGTTCTACCCATCAAACAGAAATTATCCTTTTTTTATGTGTGTGTGTTAATACTGCCAAAGGGTGGTAAGGCACAAATGTGTAGTGGAATGAAAGTTTTTGTCCAGAGAAGTTGTCACAGCAGTCACAGGCAAACAGCCGAGGAGGACAGTGAGACAGTTAAAAGCAGAAGAATAAACAGCCATCAGCTGCTCTGTTCTGCAACTTCCGTTTCTAAGGAAGCTACTTAGAAACTGGCATGCGATATCTTATGTAAAACTCTGATTAATTTGTCTCCTTGCCTGTCATCGAATGGGTGGAAAATAGGCCAGACTTTTCCCTCAGAATGGGAAGGATACCTCTTACCTACTGTTAAAATGATGATGAACTTGTTGACACATTCAAGGAAACTGGATTTTAATTTGGAGGAAAGCTGTCTTTTTTTCTCCAGGGTGCCTGGTTTTCAACACTGGATTGTATAAAAGTGGTCTTCAACCAACGGCGTGCCGAATCCATCTCTGGGCTCGGGATAGACTAATTCGTTACGCTTTCACATCTCCTTGCAGGTCCTGGATGCTTTCTCTAAGCCCCATTTTTTTTTTTTTTTTTTTTTTTTTTTTTTTTTTTTGCCAGCAGTGTGAGTTAATCAATTTGAGCGGCTGCAAAGTGAATCAGTTTCACTTAGTGACCACAAAATTGCTTGATCTAATGGAGGGGAAGAAAACCAGCCTTGAGAGAGATTGAGAGGGATCTCAGATGACCTCCGTCTGGTGGTTAGGGCATTGAGGTGGGTGGCACCGGGCGCTTCTAAAACCTAGCTCCCAGTTAGGCACGACAGGATTTACTGGAGCTACGTTGTAAGAGGGTTCTGCTGCTGGGATTTTGTATGTAGAGTGGGCACGTTGCCACCCTCTGATTTTTTTCTCTGTGGCCCCGAAGGGGAGGCGCACACCGAGAATTCCTGCCCCATGGCTTTGCTCGGGGGCTCTGGGTGAGGAGATGCTTTCTGTGCAAGTAATGCCAGGTTCAGACAAGGGCTGAGGTTCGTAGCAGCTCTGTGGTGTGACGTCTCTGGAAGGTGCTGCTAGCAGAAATTAAAATGCGGACTTACTCCTATGTTTCACCAGAGATGCTGATGGTCTTGGTGGTTCTGTCAGGCCTGCATATAAGTTCCTCCAAACTGAGCTGTGTGTCTCATGACTTTTCTTCAGTGATAGGTTTTAAGACATGACCCTGAGTGAAAAGGCTGTCGAGAATATTATATGATAAATGGGAGAATATATATTTATATTTTTTCCTTTGGTTCAGTTGAGAATATTGCAGAAGGGCTTGTGACACGAAGAGAAGGGTTTGGTGGGAATATCAATAACATCAAATTCTGGAATCTATAACACTCCAGTACAACAAAAGTGCAAGTGCCTGTAGAGAGATATGTGAGATGCACAGGTCACACCTGTCCCCCTCACACAGGGCTTTCCTTAGGCATTGCCATCTTTTGTTTGTGTCAGGAAATTGAAATGACCCCATCCTATGAAAGAAAGACTTTCAAATACCTGACATCTGCAGTCTTTCATCAACTATTTCTCCTCACTTTTTTGTGCTAAATAGCAATAAAAAACCCGCGTATTTCTGACCCAATTCTAACAGGGTTTATTTCTGTAGTCTGCAGTGTTGCATGCATCGCCTTTAGTATCCTACCACTTGCTTTACTCGGTTTTGGTGTGCTGCTCTAGTATCTGACATTTTCAATATAGTTTTTGTCTTGCAGTCAATATTCCGCTAAACCAAAAGAGTCTGCGTAGTTAATCATGTGTATTTTGGGAAAAAGGAGAACTTGGGAGTCGTAAAATTCAGGACATAATATTTTCATGCATCAAATGCGGTGAATTATTCATAAAAATTAAACAACCTTTCTCTCCCTTGTCATCTAGCAGCAGCATTAGCATGTGTTCAGGGAACGTGCAAAGCTTATTCCAGAGCCTTTCCAGCCAGGAGCCTTTGATAACCTGGGATCCCTCCTGCTCCTGAGCACTAATATTCTGTTCAGTCTCACTGACTCTCTTTCCTTGCCCCTCTTCTCTGCCCACACGTGTTGGATTTTGTTTGCGTTCAGTAGGATTTGTCATCCTCTGCTTGTGCTTTCTGAGTTGGTGCACATTACTTCGAGTGTGGGCTATCTGAATGAAAATATGGTAAGTGGTTCAAATGTACACTTCTATTTGATACTTGCTTAATACACACCATTAATATTTTTAGCTTTCTCCTTACCTCGCGTTTTACTCTCACATCTGCTGAGGGGAGGAAAAAAAAAAAAGGGAGGAAAAGTTGTGTTGACAGAGAAATGCTCTGCCCCCCTGTGGTCCTAGATTATGAGACATGGAAATTGCAGACCTCCACTTTCAGAACAGCCTTGTCCTGCGGCTGCTGTGCACCTGGAGATTCACTTCGGGTAAAAAACGCCTTCTTGCTTCTTTCTTTTCCTCCTTGAGTGGTTGATCTAGACAGAAGAAACACAGATGAAATGGAGCAGTATCATTTTAGCAGGCAATTGAAGAAAAACTAATTAGCATTTTAATTGTTTTGAATTTTAAGTGGCTTCTGCTTATTCACCATGGGTTGAAGAACTCCCTTCTATGCCTGACCTGATTATATTAATTACTATTCTTAGTGTAGGCTGCTTCTGTTACTTGGAATTAATTTTTGTGTAGGGCTAGATCCTCATCTGCTGTCAATGGGTGTACCTCTGTGATTTACAAGGCAGATAACTGGTGCACACCCGCTCAAGATTTGGCCTGGGTTTGGTGTAATTTGGTCGTGCTCTCAGGGTACGGGTACCGCAAGCAGGGCCGATGCCTTTAACTCTGCAAGTCAGGGGTTACTCCCCAAGGAGTCCCTTTGCAGCAGGCATTTACACTCATTAAATGTGCCTTGGTTTGACTGCAGAGTTCTCCGGGGACAGATGGGCCCGCTGCATGCATGTCGGGAAGCACTGCGGTCTGAGCAGCCCCGGGGAATGTCTCTGCCTGAAATGACTGGGGACCTAAAAAGAGCGTGGGTGCTTGAGTCAGAGGCATGCTCCTGTGTGGGAAGAGATCAAAGACAGCGCGAGTAAACATGAACCTATCACCTGGCAGTTGGGAAGGTGGATGCTAATACTTCTCTAGTTGGTTCTGTCTATTTTCTTTTTTTCCCTAAGGCTCAATATAGACTTAAGCAAGTTGAGAGTTGTTTTTGGGGAGATTTTGGTTCAGTTGATTTTTATTTTTTTATTTTTATTTTTTTCCCAGGATACTTAAATTTAATTTTTAGGAGCCTACAAAAAAAGTAAACGGAGACTGTGTTGAAAGAAAACTTTGATTGCAGGAAATAGCTGTCTTACCGTTTCAATATTGGTTTACAAGACAGATGAAAGAATCTTTGTTTCATTTGTATGTGAAGTTGTGTATGTTAGACAAAATAAGGTGTTTTTATTTGTTTTACAACACCACTGAAGTGCTGTATTAAGAATTGATGCGTAGGTGTGATAGCAGATGCATACATAGCCAATTAGTATTCAAAGCTATCGTATAATTAGTCACAGGCTTCTCCATGCATGCTTATTCCTATGTTAATGCTAGAGACTTGTCCACCTCATTTACTCAAAATTATAATGTGCTCATTCAAAAAGAAAAAATATATACTCTATCCAACTTTCAAAATTGTCATTATCACTTTTACAGTGAAAAGTGAGATGCCATTTGTAAAATTCCCTGTAAACATGGGTGATTCTTGATAACTGTTCTTACAGATTTGATTAGGTTGTGATAAGTGCGATGGTCACTATTATTTTTTCCCACGTGCATATATTATCTAGAAGGTGACATTTTAAGTAACAAATCCAATACAGTTTAATCTTTGCCATCAAATGAACCTTGTGCTGTCATGGACTAATAATTTTCAAGTATTTTGCTGAAGGCAACCTGTTTAACTTGTCATTTTTATGTGTTCTGGCTTGGTGTTTGTAAAAGGTTGATGTCTGTAATAAACCTTATGTTTTCTTTCCTTCTACTGCACTGGAAGTAGCAATTTTCTGTGGATGACGATGCATCCACAATGATGCTTGTCACTTTGGAGTGCCAGAAGTGCATGTGCATAGGCTCAGGTGAGCAAGGAGGGCTCATTTTCTGCTCCCGTTTTTGTCCATCATGTGTGCCAGGAGCTCTCCTGCTCACCTCCCTCCGTACCCATGCTTTGTTCCCTCTGTGCTGGGGTCCTCTTTATGGTGCTGGGCGAGCACCAGGTAGAGGGGGAGGTGGATTCAAGGAGATCTCCATCACCCGCACATTTTCCTAGAGGCACTCTTGCATCCTTGGCAGGCAGAATTTGGCCTGAAGAAGCAGCCCTTAAGCTGGTTGCTGCTATTTAATTTTAACAGGGGAAAAGATTGCTCTGTTCTTGGTAAGAATTTGTGCTGCTGGTAATAATGTGGTAGACAGAGGAAGCCAAACTTTTTGAACTGAGGACTTTTCGGTAGGATTGGCAGGGATGAGGGGACTCAACAGAAACTATTTACTATGGAAAACATTGAACTAATTCCATGCTGCAATTTTTGTACAAAACATAGAACTTCCGAGAGAAATTTCAATTGGAAATACAGCCATGGATGTCCATGGAAATTAGGAATAAAACTGATTTATGATGTGTTTGCCTTTTATCTTTGATTTGGAGTACCTTTAAGTGAGAATTTTATATAAGATAGAAGAGCAATAAATAGGGCAGACCAAAGCTACTATATATTGAGAAGCAGAAGGTATGTATCATAAGGTTCTTTTTGTCCTATAGCCTATGAGAATTTGTTCTGTAGGCTGCACACTTCAGCTATCTCAATAAATAGAATTCAAAATCATTGCATTTTTAGGTCAGAGCTCAACTGTGGAGTTAGATTAATCTCCCTAATTTATTCCTTTGTGAACATTCATTACAAAGCTTTAGGAAAAGGCTTTGACTTGTAAGGAAGAGATGAACTAAAAATATCGGAGATGTAGTTCAATTTCTTGTAGATAACTTGCGCTAGGTAGGAGTTGTACAGATTATTTTTTTCCAATTCCATAATTACTTAAGCATCATGAATTTCACATGGCTTCACTGTGCCTCCAGTTAACATGTTCTTTTGTTCCTCAAAGCCTCAAAGTCCTGGGTTTTGAAGGAGTTTGGTGCTCTTCTGCAAATGTTTTTCCAGGCAGGTGTGCACGGGCTTTCCAGCTGGCTTCCTGGGTGTCAGTGCTGTCGATGAAATGAAGTCGTGTAGTGGATGACTTCTTTTCCCTTCCCTTCGTTTGAAACTTGAACAGTGTGTTTAAAACCAAACCAAAACTAACCAAAAACCTTCTTTTTGTGGAAGTTAGAATGTCTGATACATTATGCAGACTTAACTGAAAACTGAAGCAAGGTAAGCTGTGTGCTGGAGTTGCAGAGGCACTGAAATTCTCCCTACCCACGTATTTTTCCTCCTTGTATCTAGTGGATAACTACCTATGTAACCTCTTAAAATGCATTTATTTTTCATGTATTTTCTTTACACTGATGATACTAACTACTGGATGTGGCAATAATATGCCAGTGGAGTTTTGAGGAGAGGGGACTTAAAAAAACTTTCCTTTATGGGTGATGAAATACTGAGCAGTATCAGGTAAATGTGGCACATAACACTAAATATCGCAGAACTTTAATACATTCTTTTAAGGTAACACTATACGGCTAACATGGTGGTAACAGATTGTAGCAGACGAAACGAAAAGTAAGTAAAACCTGTTTTTAAGGAGAACTTTCATTCTGAAGTACTTTAATTTCTCCAGGGAAAGTATTTTCAGACTACCTACCCCATTTATGCACAGAGACAGCAACAGGCTCTGAAACCAGTCACCTTTTTACCTTGGGCCAAGAATATGATTGTATCAAAAAGCCACAAGTGTTGTGATACATCAAAAGAGAACTGGATTTATATGCAGTACGCCAAGCGAACGCATGCAATGTTTGATAAACTTCAGAATGTTTAATGCCAAATTTAAAGAACATATCACATAGAAGTGCTGTTTTCCTCGTAACATACACACTCTTTATTCCCAGTGACAGTGTGAAGCCTGTCTAGGCATGCAGTGCTTTTTAAACAGGCGCGGGTCACGTAAGTTCAGACACCCATGTTTTAACAATTCAGTGGGAGACCTGGTTTTGAGAAGTGTTCAGCACCTTGTATTACAAACGGAGCTGATAAGGGGCCTGAAGTTCGAAAAATCCAGCTCCTTATTTAAGCTCGGAAATACAGACAAGTCCACCTCAGGCATTCATTTGAAAAACACCAGTTCTCCTGTATAATTTATAGTCATTGTTAGGCCGTGCTTCTGCTGAAAATAAAAAGGATTCTTGGAAAATCCTGTAGCTGATCCAAAGGATGCTTTGCTGCCTTGCAATTTTAATCTGGAAAGATAAACTGGCAGTCCATGATGCTAGCAGTGGTTGCAGAGAGATTTTATATATAAACATGTATTTTTCTTTTAATGCGACTGGTGGCTTAATGAAAGAGCAAAACAGTAATGGAGAAAAACGAGGACTTTTCTCAACAGATTGGCTCACGGTGCTTCAGATAATCATAAGCTTTAGTCATTTACTGGCAACCTTTGCATTCTGCGTGCGGAGGAAGACAAGGGAAATACCTTTGGAGCAGCTGCTCCAGCTGCCTATTAAAAACGTAGCATTGAAGAAGAGAAATCTGGTGGCAGGAGGATGACACAGAACAGGGGGTTGAAGAGTCACATCCAGGACCTGCAGGACATCCAGCACCCTGCCCTAGGTGCGTGGGGCAGGGGTGTTTCCTCCCCGTGCCTTTCCTCCTGCCGTCCTCTGCAGCAGCAGGACCAGGAGGGAGCCAAAGGTCTCACGGGAGGACGAGTGTTTCTTCAGAGCTGTCTGCATCTGCAGCGCCTCAGGGGATTATTTCAGAATGAAAAAGAGAACCCAGGGTCAAAATCTTTGGGAGTTCCCGCCTTGCACAATCCCTTCTGGCCGTTCCAAGGCCTGACGTGCTTTTTAAGCATTTTCTCTTGTTTAACACAGGCGGCTGAACGGTTTTCCTTCCTGCTCGCTGGTCAGAGTTGCCTTGTGGCACTGACAGCCCTGAGGTGGGGCGTATTCTTCTGGACCACATCTGATTTTTGCATGGGAAGTTTTGAAAAGGGCCTCCTGGGGAAATGGGGTTGGGCTGGGGCTGGGTGTAGACGTGGAAAAGGCAGAGAAGGAAAGAGCCAAAAGGAATTCTTCTCGAGTTTCTTCCCTCTAGATTTGTTGGTATGTTCTCAGCTCTTCGCCCCTTCCCTGGGATGCCTGCCTACAGCAGAGCCTCTCAGTATGGGATCAGAAACTGATTTGCAGAAGAAATGAGATGGCACAGGCATCTCTGTGGGAGGCTAGAATAGATTTTTACATGGTTCCAGTAGTATGCTCTGATTAAAAAATCCATAAGATAACTGAATCCTCATTACAGTTTTTAACCTTTTTAATGTTATTTTATTTTTTGGATACTATCCCCATTTTGGAGGAACCCATATCCAGATTTACAAAACTACCTCTGTTAACCCAGACTTCTGTCCAGGAATCCAGTCAGGACCCGTCCTTAAAATTTCCTTCACATGCAGAAGCCATTTTTGCACAAATTTGCATTTTCTGGGGCTGCTGTTTACGTGGATGTTACTGGCCTGTGGTCCAGCCACTTCGTATGTGCATGCAGGGTAAGCTGTTGAAGACGTCCTGGGCAGCACCGTTACGGTGCTCACCGGTTGGGAATTGTCAGGTTCCTTACAAAAAGGGAGCATACCTTCTTAGACACATCATATAAACCAAGTCACAAAAGTAGAGGTGCTTTTCAGAAGACCAGGTGAGTTGGATATAAAGACGATGACCTAGAAACCTGCAGACCAAAAGTGTTGTCCTGTTAGGACGTAGATTTAGACTTACAATAACCACTGCACACACTGAGTGCGCTCAAAGAACTAACTGTGGGGGGGTTGGAGGGAGTAATCATGCACTGGTTGTGTAGTGCAATGTTGTGCAGCCATCCTAGGGCGTTCAAGAATGACTCATGCTTTTTTTTTTTTTTTTTTTTTTTTTTTTTTTTTGAGTTGCAGGCTTAGAAACTGAGAGTGAAACAGCTGTTTTGTTTTGGATGCTTTTTTTGGACTTTCAGGAAGCATCCATTTCTCCATTCTCCTTTCATTTCAGAATCAAAAGCATTGCATTTTTAATAAGCATGTTTTTCTTATTTTTTCTTTAAAGACTTTTTAAACTCAGGTTTAATATTTCACTGTGAAGTATTGATTCTAGAAGCTCTGAAGAAACACTGGGAATATTATGAGACCCTTGCAATCATTAAATACACCAACATTAATGAAGAATTAGATCATATAGTGGTATAAAACTATTGCATATGATTATGTTAGAAGTGTCTGAGAAAACCCAAGCCTGTTACGTTCTGTATTTGTTTAGTTCTTGAGTTTTTTTTTTTTTTTTTTTTTACTTAGTTGTTGTTTTGTTTTTTTCTTTTTTGTTGTAAGTCATTGCTAGCAGTGGTTGGTCTAGGTATGTTGGCTGATTTACCTTAAAGCATGCAATGACTTTTTCAGAAAGAGAACAAGAGGAAAGCTAAACCTGAACTATTCACACTGAAGTGATTTATGAAAAGATTTATGGGGGAAAACGAAATAAATGTTCAACTTTTTTTTTTTTTTTTTTAAATGATGCGAAGATCACCCTGCAGCCATACATAACAATAATGTGAGCCATGAGGAAACACAAGCCATAGAGGGATAAATTTATTTATGCTCTCCCAGCATTAAGGGAAGTGATGTACGGCTGTTTATTACATAGCCTGTATTTAATCTCTGTGCTGGCGGAGTTCCTTTAGTACCTAGTGCTGTGCTGGTAACACAAATAAATGTGTGGGCCTGTATACATATCATGTGTAATGCTTCTTAGCATTGCCCACTTAGTATATGGTCTACACATGAACTGTAAATTGACCACTTGTAGATATGTAGGCTCTGGTAAGCCAGAATAGTGGTCACCACAGAAATGAGAGCCCAGATTTTTGCTATAAGCCTTTAAGCTTCGGGATCTTTATTTGTTTATAAGTTTTTAATAACTGGTGTCATGCAAACCTTTCTTTAGGTCTGAACGGCTATCCGTTTTTTTGGAGCCTTGTGGGTTGTTAGAATAGCTAATGGGTCTGGTGTTACTTGGAAAAGACCCTGCTTGTTACTTTATAAAGGATCATAAACAACTCCCTGTGCCCCTTGGTTTTGCTGGACAAAGTAAGAGCATAACAGACAGTATCCTAGTTTATAATTTCAGGCTAGCCATGCTAGCCATTACTCTTCCCAAAACTTTTTTGGCTGCCACCTTTTCTCTTTGTTTCTGTAATCTCGCTCTGCCATAGACATGCAGCTCTGTGCAAATCAGTTCCCAGCTTCTATGTTTGTGTTCAACCTCGTCATGTGGCATTTGTCATTGGTCCCTAGAATTGTGTTTTTCACAGTTCTGGCTAACAAATATCTAACTCCTTTATCATTTAACTAGATTAAGCGTTGCTGTCGCATCTGCAACTCCACCAAGGCTTGTGCCTGCATGTGGATCACGCCCCGTTGGGACTGTGCACCATTCAGCATGGCATCACCATATGCTTGGAAAGGCAGGGAATGCTCAAAAAAACTGAAGAAAATAATAATAAAAAAAACGATTTCCATAAATGGAAAAATCACAGTGTATTTACAAGCAGTTATGCTGTTGGAAAATGCAGCCAGCGAGGTTACTGGAGCACATTTTATTTTACGCTTGCGATGGGCTGAGGATGTTTTCATGGGTCGGTTAATGTAGGTCAGCCACAGCAAGTCAAAAATACGTGGTTGCGTTGTCTGTGCATCTGTGAGGAGAGAGAAGGCAGAACTGCTGAGCTGTCAGCTTTGCCTCCTCATCCCGAGGAGGGAGGGTGCTGGTCGGGCAGCGGGCAGCGTGGAGCGGGAGGAGATCTCTGTGCCCTGCTTGCAGAGCAGCCTGCAGAAGGGCTGCCGGCCTTTTGTGGTGGAAGGGGGTCTCCTCCGTACCTCAGAACACATCCACACGAAGGGCTGCTTCTGCTTTGTTATTGCGGGTGTCTGAATTAACGTCATGTCTGCGTGGTAAGAGGCTAGAGGCAGCAGGGATAACTTGTTTTAGTAGAGAAGTGGGGCTGCTTGCCTTAGTGGCTGATGGAAACTCCTTTCAATGTGCCCCTCACCTGGCTCTTTTCATCCACCTCACTCCCAACGATTGTTCAGAAACCTCACACAATGAAAAATAATTGAATATTGTAGGTCTTAAAACCTTTAGAAACTACTCCGTAGGTGATGGTGTGCCTTTAGGCCCAGGACTGAGGGCAAGAAATGCTGCTGTTTGTAGCGATCAGTTGTTTAGCTGAAGATTTTGAGGCTATCTCAAGCTTCCAGGGTGGTGACTTTTCTGTTGTTATTTTTGTGAGGTTGGTTGCAGGCATCATTTTATTTTTGAATGCCTTCATTTATTTTTCGTCAGCTTTATCTTTGCTGCTGGCTGAATATAAGAAGGGTTGGAAAAAGTTTTGGGTGCTGTAAAGTGCAACCTGAATTTCTCAACCTACTTCATGTGGTCTCTTTTCTAGCCTTCAAAACTTATTTTTTGGTGTATATTTTAGAGGTGTATTTCACCTGGTAAGTTCTAGCATGGTTTGAGAAAAGGCCTATGAGTATACTAATTTGCATTGCGCCTGTGATACAAAGCTGTTTTGCTTTTTAGTGAGGACTCATTCTGAACCACAAAGAACTTGCAGGCAAGGAATGTTGTTTTTTAAAAACAAAAGTAAACCTTAAACTTTTCTTCAGACATAATAATGTAAAATTTCTGCAGCTATCTGCAGTGCCCGATACTGGGCTTCCTCTGTCTATCGAGTCAAAATGTTTGTATTATTGTCTTCCTTTCAAGGTTAAGATGGTTTGCAGGCCCTCAGACATGAACAGATTTTTCACGCAGTAGAAGAAGGATGATAATGCCATGTTTCTTATTTTAGTTGATACCAGCTGGCCATGAGCAATTTTTTTGTGTGTATCCTAATTGAAACTAGCAAAATAGATATCTTAATGAGCCAGGTCAGCTGGAGGAGCTGATTAGGTCATGTTGCTCTTTCTGGATTAAGCTGTTTGTTCGGAAAAATATGTGTTTTTGCCAGTGGTTTTGAGAAATGTTACCTGACCTGTAAATTCAGAGGTATTTTCACTTCAGGTTCACTAGTTATAAGTCTGGAGGGGATGGTTTTTTCCATTTACTTTGCAGGATGTGTATATATATATATATATATATATATATATATTTACTATATATATATATAGTGTGTGCGTGTGTGTGTACCTTGCCTGTGTTTGCAGAGTAATGAAAATCACCACGGGACTGGCTGTAGTTGGTTGCTTTCTGTAAATGCTGCTGCACTATTTCCTGGAAAATAATTGTCATGCTTTGGAAAATAATTGTCATGCTTTACAACTTACACTACTCTTTAGACGTGGTGAGGTGGGAACTGGCCAAAATACCTTTTCTGTCTTAATCCAGACGGTGGATCTCTGGATTGGCAGAGCAGGGTGTCGGGTGGGTTCTGCTGGGATGCTTATTCTGCAGTGGCAGTCGTGCTGCCGAACTGATTGCTGTGAGCTCTGTCATTGCGAGCTGTGCTCTGCACGTCCCAGGAAAGGTAAGGGCGGCAGAGCTCCTGCGTTACTTGAGTCATAGCCTGCCCCATCCGTGTCTTCAGATAAACGAGACCTGTGGGGACTGGGCTGCCTCTCTGCAGGTGCAGCCAGGGCTCGGCTGAGGGCCGGGACAGTACGTGTCCTGTAGGGACAAAAGGGGGGAAATTTTGGTGGTACAAAATCTAGGGGCTGGCAGAGCGCCCGCTGCTCACACGCCGCCACTGCTGCTCCTGACGTGCCCTGGACCCTTGTGGAGTTCAGCAGGGGCAGATTGCAGCTGGTGCTTTGCAGCGGTGAGGGCACCCCGTGCTACAAAACGCATGGCAGAGCCCATGCCGAAAGTGCTGGCACTTCCTCACCTTGGTTAGCACGCTTCTCTAGCGCAAAGTCATTGCCAATACCCAGCTCAATTCCCACGGCAGGCAGGTGTTAGCAGCGCTGGCTTTGCTTGCCCTGGGAAGAAGACGGATGCGGCTATCGGACGTGGGAGAAAGTGTCCAGCGGGCGGCTTGCCAGGGCCGAGCGAGCAGGAGTTGAGGATAAGAAGTCAGCCTCGCCGAGGAGTTGTAGCGATGCACCCTGATAACTGCACGCATCTGTGCGCGCTCGTTTAACTTTGCTTTTCCTCTCAGATTGCACCAGCTGCATTCAATCCTAGGCACCCAGCCGTACAGATGTCGCCCGTGTTTGGCTGTTTATTCCCCTCGCCTTTCTGGATAGGAACATTGCCCGGAGCGAGCTTAGTTAAAAAACAAAACAAAACAAAACAAAACAAAAAAAACAACAACAAACGAGCAAAATCCTTGAGAACCCTTCTGGCTTTGACAGGCTGCGGTTTGAACAAATCCCACCTGTTTGTAGTAGCCATAGCACGCCAAGCCTGTACGGTCTGGATTTTCAGGTAATTCAGGCATTTCTGGCTGTACACGAGTTCTTTCTGTTCATTTCATCACAATTGCAAAGTTACCGGAACGGTGTTTATGCTATTAACCAAGGCAGGAGACAAAAGTGGTTGTGATTTACTTTTTTTTTTAAAGCAAGCAAACAAACAAACAAACTTTTTAACAAAGCAGCTGGTGCCGTTAAAGAGAGTTAGACATAGGTCTACATGGTGCAAACCAGAAAAAAGCACCACCCTCAACCACAAAGCCAGAAAATGCACTTCCTTATGAACCACCATAAGGAAGCTGAAGGTACTGCTTATGAAATCCAGGTAGAAAGATACCTACGGGGCAAGGAGGGTTCTCTCCCGTCCACCTTCCAGTCGACTGAAGGTGGGAGCATGGCCAGAGCTGTCACCACGGCCTCCAGGCCTCTGTCACCTCTCTGTGCCCTGAAGGACAAGCAGAGGTGTGGATGGCAATGACAAAAGATGACAAAGTGACAATGAGTGTCTTTTTTTTTTTTTTTTTGAGAGGATGAACCACTTTTTGGAGGCCGGACTGTGGGGTTCAGCAGCTCCCTTTGGTCATCCCTCGGTTCTTCTCGCCAAAGGGCCTGGGCTCCTGTGCAAGGTTTAGCCTTGCCGGGGGGGTGCGCAGAGCAGGAATCCGACAGCAACACATGGTGACCTTTGCAAAACAAGCCAATGCTTATTAGTCAACCTGGCTGCAGCACGTTCTGTTCTGGAGCCAGACATTGAAGAAAAAGTTTTGTCTGTGCTGGCAGCATTACCAGCATTACCTGGTGGGCACGGCCAGCATCTCATCTGCTTCAGGGTATGTGGAGCAGCCGAATCCTCAGCAGCCAGAGACGTGTCTCATGACCTCTTTCCACATGCCCTTCCTTTATGCAGGTGACAAGGTGACTGGGCAGCCCTGTGTTAAATGATTAACGTACTTCATAAACGTAATTCTGAAATTTCCACCTTCAGCCCGGTTGTGTGCCAGCGTTTGCCTACTGTTGAGCTCCATCTGGACAGTGAAGACTCTGCAGTACCTATTAATGACACTTATTTTCTTTTAGTATGGAAACTTGTAATTGGCACGATTTAGCTAAATATCTAGTTGGTGATCTCAGTTGCATCGAGACTTGAGATTGGCTGACTGTGTGATCTGACTTTGGAAGTGATTTGGAATGCTGCTGCGCTCCCAGGAAAGCAAGATGTGCTCCTCGTTTAGGAAGAATATATTTTATTTTTTCCCCTTGTCCCCAGAAGACCAAAGGGGGATTGGATTTGTATTCAGGTGGATTCGGCGGTGGTTGCCCAGAGAGGGCCATTTGCTTGGATACTGCACCTCAGACGAAGGGTTGCTGGACTCTTTTTGGGTGTAGGGACCTCGTGAGGTCAGGGAGCAGAGCAAAGCAATGCTCACGTAGCTGTCTCTCGTCTGAGCTTCACAGAAGGGTGAAAAATTCTGCAGCAAAATTCTGGTTTGTAATATAAAATAAACTAAAAATCTGTCTCTGCCAGAATTGGGTTAAAATCTCACGTTCAGCCCTGGCAGTGCTGAGCATGGGCTGGTGTGGAACGGTTGCTCTCAGTTCCTCTCCTGGAGAGTTCAGACATTGCGGCATCGGGGGGGGATTGCTCCCTTTGATTTGCAGGAACGCAGTGCACGGGGGAGAGCTTCTCCTGGCTGTCCTTCAGAGTCTGAAGGAGGAAGCTAAAAATAAGATAAATTCACAACAAAAAGGGAAAAATGAAAATTTCATAGCTTCGCTTCAGTTTCCACTGTGCTTGAGTAAGAAGCAGAAACCCACGGAACTGACGCCACCGATGAATGAGACAGCTAATTTGACGCTGCGGGTTCATTTTGTGTTGTCAGACACCTAAATAAAGACACGAGATTGACTTCCCATGTACCACAATCTATTCGGGATCTAGGTGCAAGAAATAAATGAAGGAGTTTATAGAGAAGTAAGACAATGGTTGTTTTTTATTGAAGTGTCAATGGGAAGAATATTTGTTTTTAAATCAGTTAGTGCCCTGTAGTACTGGAAAATAGATAAAATCAAAGACTAGAAGGTTCTGTCATACCCCCTGTGTTATGCATTATTAAATTTCTGGAGGAAATAGAAAAAAAAAAATAAGAAAGAAGAGAAGTCATGTACTTTAAAATAAATTCCTAAAAATAAGCATGTGGTGATTGTCTTGTGAGCCCAAGAGGAAAAAATGATTTTAAATATCAGAGAAGAGTAGGATGTTGTTTTTTCTTTTCTTTCCCCAGGCATTTTCTTAAATGGTAGGAAGCAAAGTTATTACCACTTGATGTTGCAGAATTATTTAGATCTGCAAACGCAACGAAAAACACCTATTCTTAGATTTTACGTGGTTTGGCTATTATGAAATACAAAATAATAATGAAAAATTAAAAAAAAAAAAAAATCACAGCAGATTGAAACCCGTTGAAAGCAAGAAGCCAGATATCACAGAGGCAGCAAAAAGTGTGTGCCCTAAAGTTCAGTAAGTTATTTTAAATATCGTAACAATTCTGAACGTACTCTCCTTCCTTGACTTAAATTCAAAAAATCTGATACTGACGTAACGTTAAACCTGTTGGAAGAAATGAGAGATGTTTTGCGTGTGTATGTAGATAAAAGCAAAGGATTTCAAACATGACTGGGCTTTTTGAATAAAATGGAAATTATTTTAGAATGTTGGTATGCAGAATAATGTTTTCTTACGACTGATATACTATTTTTTTTTTTGAGCTCTAACACAAATGCAAGGTAAAGATTTTTTGGATTCTTCCACTAATATTTTAAAAACCAAACAAACTAAAAACCCTCCTCCTCCTCCACCATCCAAACCCACCACAACTAACAACGAAAAACAGGTACTCCACCCTTCCCCTTATACTTTTAAAAGGCATTTGCGACCCTGAAGTCTGGGACATGAAGCTGACCAACAAAACCAGCCGCCCTTAAACTGGGAGTACCTGTCAGGTTTCCAGTACTGCTTCCCTTTGCCTAAATTTCAGTTCAGACTTATGTGAGTTGAGTCGCTGCCTGTGAACACTTCTTCCAAATGAGTGCCACTTAGGTCTGTGACCCTTGTGTTTTTGAAGCTTAAATAAATAAATAAATAAATATATAAAGTAAAAATTTTAAAATGCCCCCTGTGCAGCTCATTCAGAAGTCGTGGCAGGAGGTCCCAGTTCAGCAGATTTGGCTTCAAAGCGATACCCAAAAGTGCTTTACTGACCTGTCCTGTAGAGCTCAGTGTCCTCCCTTTAATTAATGACGAGGTGGCGGCCAGTAGCCCTTCACCTGGGGCCGGCCGTGTGCATGCCTGTGCTGACAGAGCCCGTGGCAAGGTGGAATTCTGGATCAGAAGATCAGAATTGCGTTTGCCATGGTTTCTTGACTGTCTGCCTCTTTGCATTTGGGTGAGCTGTTCTGAAATAAACACTTTGCCTCAGCCCGGCACTGCAGGTTGATTTCTTTTTTTATTATTATTACTATTTTTTTAATTTTTTTTGGCAGCTGGGAGAAGTGGAAATTCAAACTGATTACCGTGTATATGCTTGTTTATGAAGGGCTTTTTCAGGGGTCTTGTTCCCGGGCTGTATTTTCTTTTTCTTATAAAGTTTTATGTAAGGTATGTTTCAGATATCGTAAAAATAAATAAATAAATAAATAAATAATACAAAAAAATATGTAGGGAGCTTCTCACTGACTGTGAGACTGGGCTGCGCTGTGTCCAAGCTCCGTCTCCACACTGGGCGGCTCGGCTCGCTGGCCAAGTTGAGCTTATTCGAAGGTCACAGCTGCTGTTGATCAGCCAGAACTTAACAAGAAGTCAGATCTCTACTCGGACAGCAAATGGCAGAGCCCGTTCGTGCTTTGGTCTCCAGAAAAACACTGCCTGAGCAGCGCCGGGCGTGTGTTTGTACATTCCGATTCTGCAGGCTCCGGCTAATCTCCTTGTTTTGTCCAGCCCGCACGATAAAAAGCCTTCTCCCGGCTGCAGGTCCGACCATGGAGGGAAGAAGCTGGTTGCATGCACCTTGTATGAAGATGTACGGATGCGTGCATGGGTCCAGAGGTGTCTGCGGGGCTCTGCAGAAGTGTATGAAGAAGGGTGCCTTGCTGAGAGCAGTAAGTGGTTGGGGTGGGTAAGCCAAAGGCAGCGCGACGCGCTTCGGGTCAGAGCCTGGGCACGGCATCGCTGCTGGCATGCTCTGTGAATTGGCTTAATTAGCAATTCCTTCCCTGCGGGCTGCCTTCCTTTGTCTTTCGGTCTCTTCTCCTGTGCTCTTCCCATGGGGTGAGGAGTGGTGGTGCCCGTGTAGGTCCCACGAACGCTGTCGGGCTCTTCTGGTAACAGAGAGGGGATGCCGAGGGTAGGCAGGCAGCTGATGGGTGTGCTGGGGAGCCTGGGGGCTGTCACTCCGCAGAATCACTCGAGCAAATCATATCTTTCTGCTCCCGTTTCTGTGATAACAGTATGCCTTGCTCATCGGTGTCATAGTGGTCGTGATGAGTTAATTGTTAACCACTGATTTCTCTATCAATTGTCGCAGTGTCAGCAGTAAGGTCTGGGCTTGGGCTGACTAGCGCGAGCATTTCTGCTGGTTCTCTTGGCAGCTCATCCAGCTGAAGCTAAACTCAGCTCCCTCCTTGAGCTACCTGCTTTAATGCTAGTGTGTGTTAAACCTCGGCCAGCTGCAGCCACGGAAAGGCAAAGCACACCTGCAGTGGAGCTTGTGCCAAGATTAGGAGACTTGACGCTGCTTTTGGAAAGCTGTATTTTCTTGTTTAAATAATACCAAACAATGAACTTTGCAGTTATCTAAAATGCAGTGCACTAGAAATTTACTGCGCCAGGTGCCTGGAGTGGAATAGTCTCACAATCATCATCTTTACTTAAATAAGGTAATTCCTCCACAGCAGAAGTTTAATTTCTGATTTTGACCCCAGGCTAGTCATAAAAATAAACGACTCCAGCAGATACGTAATTTTAAGCATATAAGGTAAGAACCACACGAATCTGTATTCTGGTGCCAAACAATAGCAGGGCCTCATTTCTCCCCTCCCAGAAATATTTTTGATCCTACAGATACAAAACACAGCAGGTGTATTCTGAATCTCTGTTAAATACATAATTAATGAAAATAGTGATTTTCATTGAATTTCCATAGTTGACGTATAGTCATTCTCTGAAGGCAAATATTTTTATGCCTGTGCTGCCTCAGAGAAATTTTGATTCTGCATTTTTAACATTAGTTTACAAGTAGTTTACATTAAACATAAACTCTACTTAGTATCTTTCAACACATATGAATTGCTTTTCAGAAAGTGCATGTGTTCAAATCTACAGCTTGTATTTCACATGTGTAATGACTTGGACTTTTTCAGACGTTTGTGAAACAGGGTACTTCTGTTTATTTCAAGAGTAATGCAGTGGTGGGCTAAAAGCCTTTAAAATAATTATTCAGCAGAAGTTATTTACGAGACAGATTCTCCAAAAGAAACAATAATACCGGTTTTGGGAAGGAAGATAATCCTGCCTTAATTTCTTATGGTGCAAGAATACCACAAAAATATATATACTCGTCTTTCTGTTACTAATTTGTAAATAATCTGTCATATCACAGAATTAGTTTCTGAAAGCAGATCCGTTCCAGATGCTGCCTGTTCATTTTTATTTATATTCTTTTTCTTGTAGCGTGCCAAAGATACAGTCAGGACGATATTTGACTTTTTAAGTGTATTCTTTATCTGGGTTGACTGATTATATGATGTATTAGTTATCTCATAATTACACATATTTTGCAATTTCAAAAATTATGTCAGACAGCTGGAAACAAGTAGAGCAAATGTTTGGCCAACTTCTAAGAATAAAGAACGAAATCTCTGTGTTAGAAATTTAACGTGCTTTGCTAGCAGTGATCCGACAGTTTCCGTAACTCTCGTACTTAATTTTAGAGACCTTTTTTTCACAAGTTACAGGTTGCAAATATTCTGTACGAAGCACCGCTCCGTCTCCCTTGCCAGATGTTTTGGTGATTAGTGACAATGGGTGACTACAGCACCCCGTTGCTTGTAGGGAGAGGCTTTGTTTCTACTACATTTTGTTTGGGTTTGTTCATTAGGAATTGTTGTTAAAGTCTCTGCTGCTGTGAAATGGGCTGCAGTGGATTTATGAGTGCATCCATTCCATGCAAACTTAGCAGCTAGGCAAATTATTTGAGAGGTTTCTGGCCTTTCCAGGTGTGCGCCTTTTTTTTTTTTTTTTTTCCCCTTGATATTCTTATAGAAATATGCATATGCATTGGTATGTTTGCATGCAGGTGTGTGAATAAAGTCTATCTTCATTTGCGTACTTCCCTGTTAAAACAGAAAGAACTCGAAGGCTGTCTGCTCTCCAGTTACATGGCACTGGAAGAGCCTACTCTAAATCCTTTACCCTCACAGTGATGCTTTCCATGTTTTCTGTTGCTATTTTCCGTGCCACAGTCAAACTCTGAATCTGAATTTCTTCCGTGCAATCAGCAATGGAAAACCCTTTCTCAGGGAACCGAGGAGGAAGGCGTGCCACGAGCGAAACCACAGGAGCACTGAAATATCCCGCCATCCTTCTCCGCCTGCTTTGGTGATGCCTCTGTGCAACGTAGGTGGCTGTGCTCTGTCCACGGGTTGCGTCTCTTCAGCCGTGGCCGTGTGAGGGCAATCCCTTAAGGATCCAGGACAGCAGCAAATTCTTGCTTGCCTTATGATCGCCTTATGTTAAAGAAGGGATAGGGAGAAGAAGTCAGCTTGCTGACTCTCAGAAACTGCGTGGATCTGGTAGGGAGAAACTGTGTCAGGTAGGCAGGCTTTGGATCAGAATGTGGTTTGCCAAAATCAAAGCGCGGCAGTTTTAGTGCAGCAAGCAAACTCTGTGTTTATGTCTGGTAAGATAATTGCTAAGTGGGAAAATACTTGTACAGGCAAGATGCAACAGTAGTAGTGATGGAGAATGTTTTCAGCTACCTCTTTACTTTTCTCTTCTCTTGGACATAAAAAATGTTCTAGAGAGAAAGGGGTCTATTGGAAAGCTTTCACGTGTAAGTTTTTATTGTTTCAGTTGTGTTTAATGGCACCATTTATGCAATAATTTTGAAAGAAACTATTATGCAAGTTACGCTTCTGCATCCTAATGATCTGTTTAACTAAACCTACTAAAAGTCTTTGAGAGAAAACAGGCATTTAAGAGCAATTACAGAGCAATTCTATGTTGCCTGTCGGTTGATGATTATCACTACTAACGTAATGTACTCTCAATTGCTTTTTTGAAAGAGAAAAAAAGATTTCCTGTATTATAACTGTAGCTCGTGAAAATATTTTGAACATGGTTTTCAGGTAACCATAAAGACACAAGTCAACAAATAGACCGTTCTTTGTAACCGAGGAACAAAATATTGATATCACTCAGTAAACTGCAGCTGTAAGTCCTGTGGAAGAATATGGGGCTGCCACTGGTATTTTAATCTAATCTCTATTCTGTTATTGACATCCTCGGCTTCTTGCAAGTGAAAACATTATTTTTTAAAAATATTTATTTATTATTTTATTATTTATGTTTTATTTATTCATTTTAACGGTAGTTACAGTGGCATTTTATAAGTGAATGACAGTGCTTTTTACTGGTAATGGTTTGGTTTGGAATTGCCATACTGTAGCAGTACTTTAATAAGCACTTTACTGTTGTAAAGTTCTGTCTTGTCACCTGCCAACAGTACGCAGATGACAGAAGGCGTTGCCTAACAGACCACTGGAATCGTCAGTGAGTGGAAGGTGGCGTGTACCTAAAAACCCATGCCAGCTAGCTGCATGTGCTGCCTGGTTTCTTCTGTGCAGACGAGTTTTTTGATACCCTGTAGTTGAGGGATTTCAAGTTCTGTGGGTATAAATGCTGACATTTTCTTCGTTTCTTATTTCTTTTTAAAAATTGGAATAATTATAAGAATGTCTGAAAAAAAAAAAAAATAGAAACCTGTCTGTAATGTTGTCCTTGAAGAACTCTGATGAGACTATTAGATAAATTCATATGGTTCATAAGAATGTACGAAAAGGTCTTTTGAACTAGTTAAAAGTACCTGAGGGATGAATAAATGAAAATCTCTTGGTCCTTAAAATGTGCAAGCAAATTTCCTTCTACTTTTATGCTTATTCAATGAGAAGATTTTCTTTCCCTATATATTTCGTTGGCTAGGGGAAGTAAGCAGTGTTTCACGTTTTAGGTTGTTCCAAATGCTGTGTTTACCTTACATTTGTATAGATGTGTGCATATTTGTATGTATCTGACTTGCTGAAAATTTTTAGAAACTCACGATGACCAGATTAAGTCAGCAGCGAACACGTACTTGTCTGGGTACCTACTGTGTTTCATTGCTTCAGACTCTGGTTTGGTTGTTTTTTGGTCTGCTATTTTAGTTTCTGGATTCATTTTTTGGTTGGATGATATTTGGTGTCCTACTGTAACGTCAGTGGTTTTGTATGGATGGCCCAGTCACTGGCTGCCGTGTTTTCGGAGCAAATGTTGTATGGGTAGCATCCAGTCTCATTGGTAAGCTAAAGAAATTCCAACTTACAATCTAATTTTCATTTATGTCTGGTTATTTTCTTTGAGTCCTGCAGTCCTGACATGCTGCTCTATACCCTGGTACAAGCTTTGCAACACTCAGTCCTCCATTCATGCTGAGATAATCAGGGTTTACTGAATGTTCTTGCAAAGAATGTGAGTGGAGATGAGGTAAAAAGGGGTTAATTCCAGAAACTCTTCCAGGGCTTGACAACTGCAGATTTTTACAAGATGTTGTAAAAATTGAGGTGCATGTTTATTTAGGTTTGAGCCCACTTTTTTTTTTTTTTTTTTTTTTTTTTTTTTTTTTTGGAGATTAAGATTTGTCAGCATTTCCATCTTAGTGTTTCTAGGGTATTTTTCTTCTCCTTTATGTTCTATGTGCAGGAGGGGGCATTCCATTATTATTACTATTTTTTTATTAAGCATGTGCAAGAAATACAGACGCAAACCTGTGAATATGACCCCCATGCACATTTCACACCGAGCACACGCTACCCCTTTGGGTAGTTGCAGGCCACAGCCCAAGTCTGGCTCACCTCTGCTTGTGTGGAGCGAGCTGTAAATTGAATTATTCATAATCAACAGCTTTAGTGCGAGGTCTAGATAAGTGTTCGCTTTAGTCATTTGATGAACTATGAAAAATGTTAATTAGGGCAGCAGTGTGCAAAGAACCACAGTAGACTTTTTCTGAACATGTCGAAATGTGTGTGCAACATGTAACGCTGGCGTTCATAATTTGGTATTGATGGCCTGTAACATTTTCTACTGTGACTTTCTCATCAGAGATCATAACTAATATGAGGTTTGTAAGGTACTGTGGCTTGTTATAATTTCATTTTTGCCTGGGAGCAGAAGCTGGCCTAAATTATGTATGTTCAAGTGGCTGCTGAAACACAAAAATATAAATTGTTAAAGAGAAATCTATACGAGAATTAATGCTGGCAATGGCCAAATGTTGACACACAGTTCTCTTGGCATGTATTGTTATTCAAATGAGAACGAAAGAAACTTAGTGGCTTCCTATTACATGTCTGGGATACTCAAGTACAGTAGATGCCAATCAAAGTCTGCAGCTGGTGCTTCTGTTGGCAGAGATCTAGGAGTATCCTTCAAGCATTTCAGGAAAGGAAGGGGTCTTTAATGCTTATGCCCAGGACATCTCTCAAAAATGCCGTTGAAATGCGTAATCGTGTAGTTCAAGGTTCAGTCCTCTCCTTTCGTATCTGCTGCATCAGCACGTACTTTGCAGAGCCATCAGCCACCCGCCCGCATGCAGCCTACCGAAGCAGCTCCGGACCAGCTTCACGAAGCGCTGCGATCAGGAGGAGGCCTGGGATGACAAGTTTGGGGCCAGGGAAGGTGGGCAGCAGAGCCGTGATACCTCTCTTTGGGGCTGGAGTGGGAGATGTAAGGCATGAGTCTAGCCTTTGTCTTCTGCGCCTGTGACAGCATTAGAGGGAGCTGAGCTAATAGTGCACAATTATATCTAAAGATTTTTTTTGCTGCACGGTATCATTAAAACTCATGTTAAAAATAGTCATGCACGAAAAAAAAAATAGTCATTTTCTAGCATCACTGAACAGAAATATTTCAACTGAAGGTATTGAGGGCATCCCATCGAAGGCTTTTCGACACTTTATTTAATGATTTAGAAATAAATACATTTGCTGTTAATGAAATTGGCAGACAACAGATTGTGGAAAGACGTAGACGACAGTTTGAGTGACTTCACACAGTAGCCTCAAAGACAATCAAACAAAACCCAACAATATCACTTCCCAAGTACAGTCAAAACTGGTACTTGTCTATACACTGAGGGGTGAGGAGTGCAGATCTCACCTCTACGAAAGTGGTATAGAAACCTGGAAAGGAGAAATTATAAAAGGGATCTAGAGGTTTTAGCAAGCAATTCAGGCAGAGCACCTAGTGTAACATCACAGAAAAATGAGCTAAAGTGGCCTTGAGATTTATAAAACTGAAAATCGTGACTGCAAGGAGAGTTGGTTTTGCTTCTGAGTGAGGTACAGCTGAGAAGGACATCAGAACATTGCGTGCAGCATCTGCGTTTTTAGCAACATGTTGAAAATGAGAGCCTTGGGTTGTCAGAAAAATGATTTGCAGGCTGAAGAAAATGTCAAACAGAGAAAACCTTAAAGTTCAATATGCTTAGCTTACCTAAAAGAAGGTGGAGAATGATTTTAATCCAGGAGTACCTCAGCAGAGCCAAGAGGATGTCTTCGGTGGATTTTTTCCTGGAGGACTGCTCGTGGTGCGAGCAGGGGAAAGGGAGTCAGCGAGCAGGCAAGAGCCTGCTTGTGGAGCATTACATAAAGCTAGGCACGTCAATCAAGTGGTAAAGAAAGATCTCTGCTTTTGGTTCTGGTTATGTAAGGCCTGAGAAGCTCGTTTCTAACTTAACAGGGTGATTAGCTTTGAGAACGACTTGCCTAGGTGCACAGCAGGCTTGCCATCTCTTTGCATCTGGAAGATGTTTCTCCGAAGAGCCTGATGGGCACGGTGGCAGGCCAGAGTGCTTCCGAGTGATCACAACAGTCAGCATGGATCATTCCGTAGTCCTGTCAAGAACTCGCTCTGAAATCTGGGGGGTAAGTGAAAACTTGTGGAAACCTGAAAATATCTGAAAATTTCTCTCTCTCTCTTTTTTTTTTTTTTTTTTTTCCCTGATATTTTTAATTTACAAATGGTTACACCATGGAGCTTAGAGAATCAGACCACACTCACTTGGTCCTTTTTTCATGCGGTGTATATTATATTGTACATACTCCTCTCCAGAAAGCACACAGTACCCCTAAGCAAGTGTTAGTGTTCTTTTGAAAAGTCTTTCTTGTCTATACATTCAATTTTTCCTTACATTTGTGAAAAGAATTTACATGTAGCAGCTCACAGGACATTTTTCATTGGTGCCAGTGTGGCACTTTTGACTGATCTTCCTTAAATGAGCTGACAGCATTTAGTCATGTAATTTGTATACCCAAGTCAGAAGTACTTTAAAGCAAAATAATTATTTCTGTAGAGTAGACGGAATACTTATTTAGAGTGATGGTTAAGTCATTCTGCATTTACAAGAATAAGAACTTGAATTATGAAATACATCAGTCTTTTTCTTTATTTTTTTTTTTTTTTTTTTTTTTTTCGGGGGGGTATTTCAACTGTTTTCAAAAACCCGCAGAACTGAGCTATAAGAGGATGAAATTCATGTTCTCGTAAACGGATTTGTTTACAATTTGTGTTCATAAATCCCTGTAACAAAGCACGCCTTCAGTGAGCACCTAATTACAGCTGCGGTTGTAGTTGAAGCATTCTTATCTTAACAAAACAAAGGAGCGAGGGCAAGAGTAAAGTGAATGTGTAACACTGAAGGGACACTATTGCTCATTGCAGAAGGTGAAACCAATTGGCATACACAATGCCTGAGGGTAGGACAGGAATGATGAAATGCCAGACTAGGAGGTACCACCTGAGTGCAGTCCTTTGTATATGACTATGATATGTATATGATATGTATATGATATGATATATGTATATGTATATGATAACCGTGTTCTCTAACTACCTCCAGGAGCTAAGAAGCTACCTGGAAAATGAGGAATGTTTTAGTGTTTAAGAGGATGTGCAGAGTGGTTTGGCCAGAAAAACATACAAGTAAATTTACGTACTTTTCTGACCACAATGAGTGTTCTCCTGTGTCTTCAAGCACGGAGGCATGGGCTCTGAAAACTGGCTGTAACTCTGTTTTTACATCCAGAATCACACTCAGTATGCAAGTAGTTTTTGAATTTACAAAAAAGGGGGTTTGTCGTTAGTCAGCGTCTTACTGCCTGTTGGTGTGTAGAGGTAGCAGAGTCGAAGGAGAACGATCTGAGCCATGTTGACGTGTGACAGAATGAGCGGTGTTCTACAAATACTGCCTCTTAAGAAGCATTTCAATCGGTGATATGCTGAATAATTTTATACATATTAGTCTGATCTTGCCTTTCATTCCTGCATGTTTTACAAAGAAGAGGCAACAGGTTTGGTAGCTGAGTTATTTCAGGCAAAGCCTTGATTTGTTGCTGAAGTCCTAACAGAGGTGAGGAAACGCAGAGCAACATCCTACAGAATTAGTGCTTTTTTTTTGCTTGTTTTGTAAAGCTAAACAGTTAATAACAGGAAGAGGTAAAAGCAAAATAAAGATATGCCAGAAAGCTCCATCTTCAGGT
The DNA here is from genome assembly GCF_011077185.1 of Oxyura jamaicensis. Taxonomy (NCBI): domain Eukaryota; kingdom Metazoa; phylum Chordata; class Aves; order Anseriformes; family Anatidae; genus Oxyura; species Oxyura jamaicensis. Next base: position 81,479,556 of record NC_048926.1, on the reverse strand, counting down.
GTGACCTATTGTCTTTTGCTCTACCTATGGTGTCCAATTTAGGCCTGATATTTTTGCTAGCACTGGGATTTTTTCTGGCTTGTACAAGGCATGTTTTTGAAGATATTTGGGAATTCGTTATAAAAAAAAAGAGCTAACTATAGACAATTAGTGCTTTTTAAATGATCTCCTAACTGAGTAGTTCCCTTCTGTGTGTCCCTGCCTGTGAATAGAAGCTACAGGACTTTGGAGACATCCATCTTTTTTCAGGAGTATGATCAAGGTATCATCCGCTGGTAGACACCTTTGTAAGGAACTCTAACAGGAGCCATTTTAGAATATGTTCCTGCAGTGGCCATTGTCTGTTCTCTTCCAGTGACTACCACCTGTAAATATATAATGCGTGAGTTTCATACGGTTCCTTTGTTAGCCCTAATATTAGAGGACCTCACTGGGATTGCCATGACTGCTTTTGCCAGGTAAGGCAACCTGAACAGTTTTCCTCTAATTTTGGTCCACAGATATTTTTGTAGTTAATCAAAACTTAAGGCAGTCTGTCCTGCATTTCCTTTCTGCTTGTTAGGAAAATGGAGCCGTGGTACAATACCTTTTAACTCTTAGTTTATGCCACGACAGTTGCATACACGCTTGGAAACTGTAATTGCCTAAAATTTTCTTGAAGCACTCTAATTCCAAAACCAGTCTGTTTTACTTTTGTGTCCTTCCTTCTGAAATGTAAGCAGACTTAAGAGACTTCCCATTGTTTGGCCCGGTGTATACTTGTTGTAAGTTAAACAATATAACAAATTCTAAGCATCTGTTTTGATACGTTTCTGCATTTTCTGGGCAGTAGCTATTCTGCTTTTCAACTTGCATTTAAATAATTTTAAGCCTCCAGAGCAAACGGTTGAAAATAGCAATCCCAACCCCTTCCCTGTCTTGCACAACTCATTAAACACTTACAGTAACTGTTTTTAAATTAGTTTTGGTATGTGTGTCAAGCTCGTGTTAAATCATCTTCAAAAAGTGCATGTGTGTAATGAACTTTGTCTATTCATAAACAAAAGCATCAAGTATTCAAAATGAGTGGTATATTTAAATAAATAAATAAATAAATAAATAAAAGCAGAAGTAATGCACCTCCGTACATTTAAATGATATTTAACAGTTCACATTCTCTCAGGAATTAGGATTAACCGAATATTTGATAAAGATCTCCCCAGACTCATTCAATGGACTGCTGTTCCTCTCCAGTCAGTTCCTTGCAGAGACAGTGCAGGCTGGGAGTCTAGCTTCTAAGAGCAAGTATGTTTGTTTTTAATACTATATACTTGAAAGCAGGGGCTTGGAAAGGTTTATAAATGAATACCCCGATGCATTCAGTGCTCGAGGAAGAAAAAGTCCCGAAGGAAACTGGACTGGGGACAATTTTATTCCCTCTGTATAGAAATGTGTACAACTAAGCCTAAATGGCTTCAAAGTTCAGCTCTGCTGAGTGCTGGATGACACGTTTCATTTAGTGTTTTGCCTCTAATCGATTCAGTTCTTACTCAGAGCTTTTGGAACAGCCATTTGCCAGGTATAATATATTGATATTTTTTCTTCTTTCTTATGACAAATTCTTACATCCTTGTGTGGATTTCTGCATCACTGGAAGCTTTCTAAAAAACTAACAAATTAACTGTACGCTTGCTGCCCATTATTTACATCACAGGTGTTATGTATGCATTTCAGCATAGAACAGTATGAATCCAGAATTAAATACAAGTAGTTTGGATAACATATTAAAGAACACGTCTGTGAGGTGTCAGAATCTAAGTGTGAAAATGTGTCTTTGGCTATTGATCCTTTTTATTCTTTTATAGAATTCCTGTTTTTGGCTTAGTTAGGGAGTATCACTGGAGTTGTAGTATTGCTGCTTGCAAGCTAGCCATCAGGTTACGTAGTGCCCTTCCCATCCTCCTAGGAAGAGGCTGCCTACTCAGAGGCGACAGCCCACAGCTTCTGCCTGTCCCCCTGCAGTGAAGTGCAGAGGAGCAGCAGGTGAGAGCTGGCAACAACTTTCTGATGCAGTCTGGGGAGGGGCTCGGATGTGCTAAGATGGAGGTGATGGAAGAGCTGAACTGGGACATGACACTGGTTCCCAGATGTCCTGAATAGTTATCGTGGTCAACCCTCAAAGCACCTTGCTGGAAAACTTCTCACTCGGGAATGATGAAAGGTTGATGATTCCTAGGACCACTAACCAGGTGAACCACTGGGAATATAGCATGAATTAATTATATTAATATTAATTCTATTAAAATAATATTAATTCTATTAATACGGCGATCAAAAACGCGTGGAATTTCTGTTCAAATATTATGCATTAACAAGTGTTCTCAGGAGATGGAAAAAAAGGAGCTGTACCTGTAGCCCTGCTGAATAATTTTATTTACTCTTTCATCTCCTGCTGATCCCACTATTAGAAGCATATGTAGAGGGGAGCCATACTGCTTTGCTGAATTAAAAAATACATATAGGCCTCTGCTTCTACAGGCGTCGTGTCTCTGTGCATGCTTGCACTTTGTAAGCCTTGCAAGCAGTCATTTCTATGCACGTGTGACTGCAGCGATCTCCTCCCTGTGGCGAGCTCTGTCCTGTTTTCACAGCTTCCTTGAGCTTCTTTACATACTGAATCTGTTTTGGATCTAATTCTTGATTCAAATACAAACAGCTCTCAAGAATTTCCTCTTGTTCCCAGATGTCTTGGCTCTCTGACATACTCCCCAAGCTCACACAGAAACTTTCCATGATGGCTAACCTGCCTCTCTCCTTAGAATGCGTGAAAGAATGGTTCATCCTCATACTGCCGTGTGAACTCTCAGCAAACGCACATGGTAATACAAATATTAAAAAGCATAATTACAACAAAAGCATTGTACACTGCCTGGGACATGCGGGAACACGTTCCTGAAGCTGTGAGTACTCCCAGGAAATGTTTTATAAATTCAGTTTTTGTGTTTATAATTTCTCAGTGTTATTTCAGGCTTGCTTTCTGATGTTTCAAAAAAGCAAACCACCCCAAACCAACAAACAAAAAAAACATACACCCTATTTAAGAGATGCAAAAAATGGGGGATACCGAATAGAAACCTTTGTGATTTTTTTCAAGTATAGAAATCGACCTGACTAAAGGGGTCGCTTCACCTGCCAGTGCCAATAAACTCTTTCAAAGGGAGATTTCCTATTCATCAGCAGCACTTGCGTTTCAGGAGATTACACCTTTCCAAACGCTGCTTGGGGGTAAGAACATAATTAGCTGAAAGGCAGGAGAGCAGCAATTACTGACAGCAGGCCTGCCTAAAAGTGATGGGAATAGGAGAAATAGCAGGGCTCGTTACCAATGTTAAAAATATACACAGGCTTCTAGGGATGATTAAAATAAGATGTTATAGGGCTTAATATGCTAGTGTTAACATTACTAGAATTTCAAAGCCGGTGTACAGACAATTCTTTGGTGTGTCTGCTGTGTGTCTTGTCACTAAAGGAGACAAGAAAATGCATGTTTGAGCCGAGGATTTACTTCATTAGGAAAAACTTTACACAATTTTACCATGTTATATTATTTTTTTAGAAAGTGTGATTTTTACACCACTTGTACTATTCCTCTCTATTGTTTTATTATAAAGTTGCTAAATATTTGTGGGAGCATGTCCTTAAATTAAGGACAGTATTACAAGAAATGCATTGACTTATTTTTTTAATCTAAACCAAGACTTTCAGCTTTTCATTGTTCCTTGACAATATTACTGTTACATCAAAACTGTTGTAAAGTTTCAGTAGAGCAAAGTGCTATGAATTTAGTTTATCTTTCATATACTAAAGATTGAAATAAGCTAGCAAAGGCCGAGACTTTTCTTACAATTTTGCGTTTTGCAGGAAATTTCTGCTTCCATTTCTGTCCTTTCCTGTTTGCTTTAAATGAGGAAAACGTTTTGGGATCTGAGGCTTCTTAATCAGGAGTTTAAGATGAGAATGTGTCTCTTTTAGCATCAATTGCTGGTTACCTGTTACCTAGAAAAGCAGAGTTTTCTCAGAGGCAGAAGCTAATTCAGAAAGAAAAAGAAAGAAGAGAAAAATACCCATTTGCCTGCTTTGTTTCTGCAAATCTATGTAGCGACTGATTGGGCCAAACACATAGATCATGTGTTTCTAATTAACTTGACTGATTGAGGTGGGGGTTACAGGTTTGGGAATAAATAAACACATGGAGCAAGAGAAAGCTGTGAGCCTCTGTGCAGTGGCACCGTACTGCAGTGTGAGCTTCATAGTTAGACAATGAGCTTCCAGAGCAGCCAGTCTAATGCAATGTAGAGGTTATATTTTAGTTATAATACTGTTGGTTTCATGCAATGTGAAGTACTCTTAAGATTTTAGTTTTACCACAGTATTTTTTCACAGGACACCAAGATTAACTTAGCAAAATAATTTAGCAAAAAAAATATTATTCTTCAGTAAAATATTAACTTGTCTTGTAGGAATTACGATGTTTTATGGAAGACTTTGACTATGTAGATGCATCAAAAGCTTTCATTTTCAGGCGCTGTAGACTTTCATTAAGTGAAACCTATTGTTAAAGGGAAATGAAGATAGAATGAATGTTACTGCTTTTCTGAATTTTTGTGTTTTAATGTAGAGAAGTATTTGGAGAAGGTGAGATGGGGAATTATTTTGTAGGCACACAGGAACTTAGCTCATCGGGAAACTTCTGCTCACTGTAGAACAACTTTCAGCTATGGTGCTTGGAAGAAGTTTTTAATTTGACTAATTATTGACAATGCCATTTAGGGAGGGCATCCAGCATAAGGTGTCACTGTTATTCCATCGTACAATGATATTGCAGTGGTTGCAGAGCTTATTCACTCAGCTGCAGAAGTAGCATTTAAATGAGGAGGAAGCTATATTTCTGGTGGACCCATCAGAGGTGGGTTAAAGACCTATTAAGAGGAAAGCTAGCAGCGTGGTTAGAAATGTAGAACAGTTTCTTCAGAGTTTATTTTAAGGGAATTAAAAACTGTCTCAACAGATACATTTTAGAGTCATAAAAGTCCGCCTCATGTGTTAAAAGCTGCAATACGCTTTCCTGCCTGGCATGGTTCTCTCCCTCATCAGGCTAAGGACGTGGTAGTTACTGCATAAATCCTGTAAATTCTATTCTAGGCCTAGTCCAATGCATAGGAAGAAAGAAGGAATTATGATAAACTCCTTTTCAGGTGCTTTTTGACATTTTACTTAACACAGAAGCTGCAAAATTACCGCCTTCCCTGAAAGAGAGTCTTAGGAATCAATGAGAAATACGAGGAGCTGAGGTGGGCTAAGCCAAAAGAAAGCTTGTTCAGCGTATGAAAAGGACAATGAGCTGTGTTTATGGAGAGTATGCTTTTTGATGATGTTGGTCATTTACAATATACTGTCTTCTGGCTGAGCAGCCTGTTTGTCTAGCTGGTTTGTTCTGCCTGTGAAAGTTTGAGGCTTTTCCTGGCAAGTTTCTATTCTACTTTTTTTTTTTTTTTTTTGTTTTTTTTTTTTATTATACCAAAAAAAAAATACATAGTGAATCATTACTGCTGTCAGGGAGAGGAGGGAGACGATCTGACGACCCCAAATCTCTCAAAAACAACCAAAATGTCAATGCTGCTCTGTCCATGCTTGTGGTAAAAGGCAGCCTCAGCATCCTTCGAGATGGTGAGGAAAGGCTGAAGGTGACTTTTGCCCACTAAAGGTGCCTCTTACATGAGTATTAGTCTGCTGGAAGAAAAACCTACCACCTTCCCTCTCCAACCCACACACAGACACCAGTGTGCAGACACACATTCACCTCCAGAAAAAAATAAAAGCCTGTGCTGTTATGATTATCATTCTTGGTATAACTAAAATATAAGAAAGGGTTGAAAATTCAGACTGCTTTGCTAGAGAAGAAGAAGGTTTGCTAGCCAAATTAGGCTTAGTACTTTGTTAGATATTCTTAAAGTAGTATTATTTGGTATATGCCACCTATTTATTTTTAATTTAAAGAACCAGTATGTTGTATTCCTGGGTGCATCTGCTCTTCAAACATTTACCTGTTGTTATAGGTCAACAGTCAGTTTTCTAACCTGTAGCCCCTTCGGAGCCCCTTCAGGGACATGACTGAAGACTTGTGATTCTTTCTGGCCTCAGAGATCAGATAAGCCTGATTTATTTCAGGAATTAAATCATTTGTAGAAACCGAAGTAGTGGAGTAATGGGCACATATGATTTCTGTTAACGCAGGTGTTGCAGGATTTTCTAAGAGCTATCAAATGTTACTGCATAATAATGAAGTCTCTGCACTGTTATTGGCATTCTTGCTATCTCACTGCTACTGCCTCATTTAGGTAATGAAGTGTTTTGTGCAGTAGTTGGATACAATACTGTGTAAGCATCAAGTATTAGTTTTAACGATGAAAACCTAATATGTGGTCATAAACGCTTAATTTTTTTACATATTAGGTGGTAAGTTTCAATTTGAGTAAGTCACAGTTATTTATTTTTGAGGTACATATGTGAATGCATATATATACATACTTCAAAAGCATGTTATTCATTAGTAATTGTGCATTAAGATGGCAATGTGATAAAATATGACATGTTACGCAACTATGTAGCTTTACAGTATGAAAAAAATGAAGGCATATTAATAATTTCAGTCGCATTCAAAAATGAGTTATATTATCTTTAGATACAAAACCATGTGCTTTATTTCTTTGCTTCTTGTGGTATCATGACACACTCCCTGAAGACAAACTAGGCAGTTTGTAATGAGTTGGGTGCTACTTTTCTGAACCTGCTGTCCTTCGTCCATTGAAAAAAAAATGCAATTCTTTGGGAAAATGAGAAATTAAGGTCAGAAAGAGACAAGTGGACAAGGTTAAAGTAATTAAATGCTGACAAGAAGAACATATAGGTCTTTTCTAGTCCTTCACATACTTCCTACTGGTCCATCGTTTCAGAAGCATTCCACCTACAGAACATCACCTTCACGAATCACAGGCCTTCTGTGACAATAAAATAATGCTGTGAAAAATCAGTTACTGATTGCCTATTGGATAATATTCATCAAGAAGTAAATTCAAAACAATAAATTTGAATGAGCATTTTACTTTTACCCATCCTCACCATTGAGATTCACTTTGTATTTTAACACTTCCAGGTTTTGTTTGTTTTGGTTTGTACTTCTTTTTTAACTATTGATGCTATGTCCTTGAAAATGTTTAAAAAATGGAAATATCACATATAACATTTTACAATTACACAATATTAGAAGGATAAGAATAATACTTTTTTATTATTATTATTTTTTATTATTTGTATTATTAATTATTATGTGCTGTGTTTTCTCCTTTTAACAAAGCAAACATAACTAGGACCAGGATGTGTCAGAAGCTTTAGCTATGGAATAGATGTACCTTTTGGCACATGGAGAACTGGAAGGTATAATTTGACAAGAAATGGGCTATTTCTTATTCCATCATTGGATGACTCATTGTGTGAATATGCTGTCTATCCGTGTAAATCACTGCATGAAATGCTATAGAAGAGCTTGTAGGTGCATCATAATGTTAACAGGCCTATCTAGCAGTACTTGTTTACCTGTTCCTCGTTTTTTTCTAGCCTATTAACTTCTGCTAACTTTCCCAATTTTTTTTTGTTGTTGTTGTTGTTGTTTTGTTTTTAATTTCTTGGTATTGCACAATGAATAATGCAACTTTGTTACGCTCTTGGCTATGCTAAGCTATTAAGTTTTATTGCAACTACAGATAGTTAAATCCAATTCTCTGGAACATTATAAAATAATTTCCCAGCATAACCAATGGCATGAGTTACAAAAGTTCTTACTACCAGTTTAAAGGCTTATTTCTCTGAGTAGATGACCTTACCTTGGTTGAAAATAGCAGAAAATGTTTGCATTTCAGTTGATTTGCATTTTGTCTGGCAATCTAGCAAGTTACTAGAAGGAGGTTTACCATGAATAAAGGATGTCATGAGTAAATAAGGTGTGGAAATTTCATAAATGCAGCTGTAGAACTCTATTTGGGCCAGGTAGTTGCATTCCAGTATTATAAATTATACCAATGGCAATCATTTACAGCATGCTCCCAAGAGATACAAACCCTGCCATCTACTTTCACAAAAAAGACCCTGCAGTCTCCAAAGTAGCACGACTGCTGAATGCTTTCCAGCTTACCCTTTCATTTCTGTTTTTCCTGGCAAAATCCTCAAATTATATCTCATATTTATCATAATCATAATTTCCTGTATTTTTGTCTTGTTTCATAACATTAGACGTGAAAGTTACTTACATGTTAACTGTTACTCAGTTTTCCTGAATTCTGCATTCCTCTGCATAATTCAGATATTGATTATTAAATTATTAAATTAATAATTTAGTATTAATAAAATTGACACAGTCATATGTGTAACACCCCATTCATAGGTTATTTCTTGTAGCATAAACATATTTATTAGTTTTACCCATCTTTTAGTCAAACCCACTGCAGTTTAGACAGTGCAGTCATCGTATGCTTGTCTTCCCTTCTTCCTGGATTATTATTAAAGGTATTGAATCTGCTGCTCTTTGCTAACACCAAGGAGAGTATTCAGGTGAATGCAGTTTATGGAGAACATAAATATAGGCCCTGAATTAGCCTGGGCTGTAGTTGAAAATAGCAGACTATAAACACAGAAGCTGTGTATGAGATGAACTGGTCTCTCTGTTTAGTCACTGACAAGTTTGGTACTTAACTGGTTGCAGATGAATTACTTGCTTGTACTTTAAAGCATAAGGAGCCTCTGCAACTCGAATAAGAAATTAGAATTTAGAAATGTAGCGTATTTTCAAAAACATGACAGAAATTTATATCAGAATTGGCCACTTGCTACCAAGTGATAGAGTAAGGGTGAATGATTTTTTGCTTGAAATTTTAAGGAGGGGAACACAGAAGAGCAGTACTCCTAGATTTGTAGTATTTGGCAAAACAAAACAAAACAAACAAACAAAAAAAAAACCACCTTCTGCATATGTGAGACGAAGGTGTGTGCACCGTAGGTATGCTGGGGTGGTTCTGGCTGTCCTGAAACCTGCACTTTTAGTCGTATTCTGGGCCACCAGCTTGTCCACGGGTGATGCTGAGACTGTGGACAGGGCGCTGCCCCGCCACCAGACCTTGCCCATGCAGATGCCCTTTGTGCTCATCATGAAACCCGAGAGAACATTGTTGTGTGGGATTTATTCAAAACTACCTGGCAAGCAATACGTACTGTTAATCCCTCTTCATTAACAGAACATCTTTCCAGAACGGAGGATGCAGTTCAATTATTTTAAAAGCAGAGTTATTTGGTGAGAACAGAGTGATGAGACACCTCAATAGCTGTCCCATGAGCTATTCCTCTCTTCTGCTAAAACATGTTGCTGCCTGAGACCAGTCACCCCATCTCTTCCTGCCAATTACATCTTTTCCGTCATTTTCCAGATCACTATGGGACAAAACAATACCTGTATTTCTCCAGAAGCTGTTTTCCTGCTGTGATTATATTATTGCTTTTATGTATTGCATAATTTAAATAATTACATTTCTCTGCTGAGTTATGGCACAAACGCTGCCAAATTAGTTGTGTGTTTAATTTAAGCGTTGCTTCATGGATTTGGCAATTTCTATCATGGAGACTAGTCTCCTTGGTCATCTCTTCTATGCTATCTAAGCGGTTAAAAATATTTCCAGCTGTCCATGTGCTTTTCCACTGGAGTCTCTTCTGGAGAAACTGGCTAAAGAGCTACACTCAAAGATGCATTGTGAACCATTTCTTAAGTACTGTTTTATGTGTCGCGAGTGGTTTATTAGAAAAGATTATAGAACAGATTACCCATCTAAACTCAAATTCTTCATCTTTCTATTAATTTTTACTATCAATTCTACTGTAAATTTCATTTTACTGTAAATTATCAGACATATTCATCCTGAGTTGCCCATGAATTTTCTGGAAGAGTTTCAAATGCCAATATACTCTCGAGGCAGGTATTTTTGTTGTGGGGAAGGCTGTTCCCGAAGCTGGTGCCACGCTTCATGAGGTGTACTGCTCAGCTCTTGGTCTTTTTCCACTTTCCTGCCAACTTGGGAACAAGGAGCAGCAGACTGAATTCATCTTTCATTGATCATTGGGGGATATACCCTTAGCATGTGGTTGAGGTGGCGGTTCCTGCCAGAGTACTGTATGTCTGTCTTCACATTGTCTCCCGTTATGTTCTTCTGAACAACTCAAAGTTACTCTTTCACCAGAGGTTTATTTTGCTATTTCACACGGAGTACGTGCTTGATTGCATACTTCTCTGAACTGAAGCTTATCCAGTTTGCTAGATAAGGCATCTTCACCCGTGAGGATTAAATGAGAAAAACACAGGGCCTCGCTGTGACGAGTTCCAGAACTTAGATTAGGACTGGAGTTACTGATCCATCTTCGTGGTAGGTGTATTTTTGTGCATATTTTGTGCACTGCTCAAGGTTAACTGTCCAGTGATAAAGAGAAGCTGACGGTAATGCACAGTGCCAGGCAGAGCATCAGTACTGGAAGCCTTTATGAGCTCTTTCACCTACCAGTAATGAAAGAAATGGATCTGGCTTGATAAAGGATATTCTTTGTTTCTATGTTTCTATGTTAATAACAGAGTTTATTAGAAAATTAACTGTTATATTGCTTCAGTTGAGGAGGAAGCTGTTAGATGCTCTTATGGATGAACTTAAAGGCATGTATGGAAATTCATTTCCAAATCTTTCCTTTCCATTGTGAGCAGCCTTTCCTGAGGTTAATGAATGATTCCTTTTTATTTTCTCCTTTCTGTATGGATTTGTCCTGAAAATGTCAGCAAGTTATTTGGTTTAAGCAGAAGTAGAAGATCTGGAGAGTAAATAATTCAGGTAGGGACATTTGAGGGAGTTCATATGGGGAATGAGGTAGAACAATTGCCTGCTTTTTAATGGAGGAGAAAATAATTGGGTGAATGGGAAATATTCAGGATTTAGGTAAACTTCTAACAAGTTTGCATTGAGATGGTACAATGGGTGTGTCTGTTTTCTGGCGTGAAATGAAATTAGGACAGAAAAATGAAACAGGAAACCGGCATTGGAGAGAAAGGTGTTTTGGAGAGTAGGAAAGTGGAAAAAAGCGTTGAGTTTGGATGGAGACAGTCTGTGAAAAGCTTGAACAGGAGAGGAGTCAAAGCAGTTGTGGCAGCCCCAGAGGTTGATGTGAGTGAGCTGTGTCCCTTTGGGACTTGGACCTTGATAAATAAGTTGTTTAGGGAGGGGTGACTTTTCCTGAGCACAGCTCAAGAATCTGTGCTGGCTGAGCAGTTCTTGAACTACTGTCACAGAAGTGAAAAACTGAAAAACTGATGCTCATAGGAAGTTGGTCATAGGAAGACATACCTTCCTGGAGCAAATACATCTCCTTAAAGCATGTGAGATTACTTAGCAGAAAATGATTCTATGATTCACGATTCTATGGAATTTGATAAGATGCACATTACTGACAGTTGTGATTATTTCACAGATATAATAGTGCTGTGGGTTTTCTGTCCCCAGTATTGCAAGTGCTGGTCTTTATGTTCATTTTCCTAGGTGGTAAATCTGTGTTGGGTTTGTATAAATGACAAGCAGTAGGTTTTGGAGTGTATGTGAGAATGAGAGAGAAATGAATTGGGTTCCCTTACACATCGTTTCATGTCTGAAAGGTCATTTACGTGCCTTGAAGTCAGCCTTATAAAAAATGCAAGATAAAGCAGCCATCAAGAATAGGTAGGATGAAGGGCATATCTTTCTGAACAGACAGATACAATTATGCACAGGGGCTCAAGAATGAGTTCAAGCCCAAATAAAATTTTGGAACTGTCTCTGAAGAACACCACATGGAAGCCCTCTCCACTGTCTTATGCCCTCTTCCTGAGCATTTTCTCTTTAGTCTAAATTCCTAAGTAGTTCTGTGTGTGTCTGGAGGTGTTCAGCTGAAAGATGAGTTCAGTTCTGGCCTGCCAGTTACAATAATAGTTAGTAATCACCTTGGGTCATTTTGTGAGGTAGCAGGTGAGTGATTGCCCACTCTGCTCTGTGCTGGTGAGACCTCACCTTGAGTACTCCCTGCAGTGTATCCAAAGGAGCACAACAAAGATGGTAAAGGGTCTAGAGAGGAAGATGTATGAGAGCAGCTGAAGTCACTTTGTTTGTTCAGCCTAGAAAAGAGGGGTGACCTCATCACAGTTCACAACCTCTTCATGATGGGGATGTGCTGCTCTCTTCTCTCTGGTGACCAGTCACAAGACCCATGGGAATGGTGTGAAGAGGGAGGTTCAGACAGAATGTTAGGAGAAGGTTCTTCATTGAGAAAATGGTCAGGCCCTGGAACAGGCTCATAGGGAAATGACCGGCACCAGGCTTGTCAGAATTCAAGAAACATTTGGACAATGCTCTCAGACATATGGTTTAATTTTTGGCTGGCCCTGTGTGGAGTGAGGAGTTGGACTTGATGATCCTTGTGGGTCCCTTCCAACTCTAGATGTTCTATGATTCTATGATTCTAATAACAAATGCACCCATTTATCAGCCTTTGCAGTTTTGCTCGCATTTTCTAACTTCCTCTTATAACTGAACAGCTTTCCTTTTGAGCTTACTCTTGCATTTTGTTGTACATTCGTGAGTCCTAAAGCAAGCATTTTGTTCCCAAGGACTGTGTGTAGGTGTGCTGAAATTTCTGTTTGAATCAAAATATTCTAGAATTGTAACCATTGGCATTTAAATATTTATGGAAGAAATACCTTAAGTTTAATTCCAGTATATAATCCTGAGGATATACCCCTGCTGAAACAAAATAGATGTTTTTGGTGGGTTTTAAGCCAGATATTGAAGAAATGAATATCCTGTTACTGCTGTGCTGTCAGTATTCTTTATCTTCAACTTGAACTTGTCTCTCTGTATGATTCAATTTTTATTCTAACTTGTCCTGTTATGCTGAGTACAAACTGTGCCAGATTGTCAATTTTGTAAGTGAATGCCTAATGAATATAAATCTGTACCTACTCTACCATGTGAATTTGATGGATTAGCGGTATAATATACAAGGTAAGCTTATTTCTGAAGAAATATATACTGAATAAATGGGTTAGGGAGATTTCATATTTTTATTATAAGTGTAACTCAATTTATACTTTTGGAATAATCAGCAGTGAATATAAGAGATTTTTCTGACAGTCTGGCTTAAATAAGCCTTAGCCTTTTATCAAAGCTAATTCTTTTTTTAAAAGCATCTAATATAATCAGAATTCTTAAAAGGAAAATTAAATATGACTCATCTTTAAAAAGTTGTCTTAATTTTTGTAATGTGTTGGTTGTTTTTGTTGACCTTTTCATGTTCAATTGTGGATGTGTATATTGTTGAAGTTGGTTAGAAAGGTATGGACAATAAAGATGTAAGAAATAAATTTTACAGAAAATTACTCACTGTCATTTTCTGTGAGTGCTTCAAATAAGGTCTAAAATCAAATTGGTTGTTTCTGAACTTTTTTTATCCACCTGTATCTTTCCAGCAGAAAAGAATTCTGTGTCCTGCAATGTTCTCTTTGTCAAAAATTGCACTAGGGTAGAATAATTGATTTAAAGAACCATAAGCTTCAAATGCTAGTTTTATTATTTTAAATGTTGCTGTGATCTCAGCACAGTTTAGCTGAACTGTAAAGTTAGTCCATATAAAAATGCGGGAACACCATCACATTCCGAAATTTAGTTATGGTGACGTTATTAGAACTTTTGAATATTCTAGCCATTGATTCATGCTATTGACCAAAAACCATTTGGGGGGTGTCAGTCAGTTTCACTGATTAGTTTTTGTTAAATTAATCTCTTGTACCTGATAAAAAAAAAAAAAAAAAAAAAGTAAGATTACTGTCATTTGTGCAGTACCGAGATCAAGTGCTACAGAAAATATGGAGCCACTGTAAGTAGAGAGGCGTTTGGTTCAGTGATATGCATTTTGTTTGAACTGGGGCTCCTGTAATACCTCGTACTGAAGGCTATTGAATGTCATTCTCACATGAGGGTTTTATATTTTTAGAGGCAGCTAATTAAGAGATGTGAAGAGCTGAGCCTTGATGCTTCAGTGAGTAATTACCTCCCCTTGATACTTACGTTATTTTAAGTTTGGCTCATGAAAAGAGCAATTTGTGGCTTTCAGCAGCAGTGCGGCTGTCCCTGGGGACGGGGGCTAGAAGCTGTGCCCTGCCGCAGGTGCTGCTGCTGCTGTTGGTACCACGGGTGCCAAGGCACGTGTGTGCAGGTACCTTCAGGCATTGTGCTGCCGTGCCAGAGAGCAAGGAGCTGAGCATTCATGGTGCCATACGATACAGTTTGGCTGGAGAGAGTCCAGGGGACCAAAGCATTGCCCTGTGGTACACGCAGCCAGAGGCAGAAGGAAACCATTCAGACATCTGCCAGAGCTCGTGGTTCCCCCTGGGGGCATCTACCTGAGCAGTGTGCATCCGTTGTCCTGTTGGCAAATTTCGGACAATTTCCGAGAAAACTCACAGTTTAATATTTTACTAATGATGCATTTAAACATATGTCTATAATTTAGTAAGTATGTAGGCAAGGGAGATGAATTCAAAAGAAATTCATTACTGTACAGATTTTGTGTAGTGCTTTCTAACATTTTAAGTGTAAAATTTGGACCACACACACCTACCTTGGTTCATCCAGTGCTTAATTGCCTGCAGCAGGGTGTTCTGCTCCCTTCCTCCTGTTGCATAGCTGGACACTTTCCTGTGTCCAGGCACCGCCAAGG